>NC_034606.1:65341605-65354525 GCF_900095145.1 Mus pahari | reverse complement strand
TTCCCTGACTCCCTCCCCCCCAAACCTTCCTTTTGTGCTAGGCCTGTGGTGACTCCTCAGGGGAACGCCTTGGCTGGTCCCACTGAGGTGCTCCCTCCCCCTGCATTAGAGCATGTTTCACAAAACACAACACAGGGAAAGGCTCTTTGGTTTTGGTTTTTGGAGACAGGGTTTCTCTGTGTAGCCTTGGATGCCCTGGAACTCACTCTGTAGACCAGGCTGGCCTTGAACTTACCTCTGTAAACTCTGCCTGCTTCTGCCTCCCAGGTGCTGAGATTGAAGGCGTGGGCCACCACACCTGATGTGAGAGAAGTGCTACACATCCAGACATCAGGAGGAGTCTAGAGCAGAGAGAAAAAGTAGACTGAAGCTGACTGGAGACAAACAGGGCAGAGCAGTGGGGGGGGGGGGGGGGGAGAGAGAGAGAGAGAGAGAGAGAGAGAGAGAGAGAGAGAGAGAGAGAGAGAGAACGAACACACAGCAGGGTTGTAAGGAAGAATGAGTTAGCTGAGGGGCTGGAAGCCCGTGAACAGGAGGGAGTTTAGGTGGAGAAGGCTGCATGGTCTCTGGAATGTGCACTGAGTGTGAGTGACACTGAGGGATCCTGGAGGTCAGCCTGTGCTTTAGTATGCTAATAGGTACCACAGGTGATGGTTGTCCCTTCCTGCAAAGGTGAGGGAAAATGGCTCCTTTTGTAGAGAGGAACTGGCTTGGAAAGTTCCTGAGGAATGCTGGCTTTTATCTGACAATCATTTTCCTGTAGTCCAGGACCATCTTTTGAAATTTGTGGAACTGGAGTTTCCTGTGGCACTAACCATCAGGTTATGCAGTACTGGGATTCAACCCAGGGCTCCATATAAGCCAAGCAGGAGCTCTACCAACTGAACTACATCCACCAGCTCTCTCTTCGGTTTTTGAAGGGTCTCACTCTGTATCTTAGGTTAGCCTGAAATCATGTAGCCCAGGTTAGCCTCAGACTTGTAACCCTCCTTTATGAACTGCTAAGCTCACTGTGTATCTTTAAGCTAAAATGGCCACTGGTAGATGGGGCCTCAAGGTTGGGCGGGTTAAACATCTGTGCTCTGAGGACTCTGACCAGAAGCCTCAAGGGACAGGAGGAACAACACTGACTAGCCCACTGGCCCCGAGTGGAGTGCTCTTTTCTTTAAGAAGGAAACAGAACTCTCAGTTTCAAGAGCCTTCTACATGGAGGAGGGCTCCAACAAGGGAGCCGGGCCCATGGCTGCCCTCCAGAACAGGCCAAGTGGGGAGCTGTCTTTCCGGAATGAACTGAGATCTTTTTTCTCTCTGATGCAGAGAGCTGGCAAGGCAGGGAAGCCTCCTGGTGCTGAGCAGGTTCGGATTCTGACAGAGACCCCTGTGCTTCCCACCCTGAGGCACTGAAGCAGCTCCCGCCCTCTGGAGCTGAGCTGCCTGCCGAGGAGGTGATGAGAAACAATTCTGGGAATGCCTGGCAGACTCCTTGGCAGGGGCAGGGAGGGAAAGCAGGATGCAGAGTGGGGGGAAAGCATATTTAATACTATGAAATAATTGTATATTTGGATAATGAAAAAATAGCTGTTTTCCTAGTATTGCAGGAATTAAAGCAAGAAGAAACCCGTTGAGCGGGGAGATGGGGTTAGAAACCAGGAAAGCTCCTTCTGGAGGCTCCGAGCGGTCAGAGGAGCTTCGTTTAAAAGGTTTTATTTTATGCTTTCTGTGTCTGTGCACTGTGTGTATGCCTGATCCCCTGGAACTGGACTTACAGTTATGAGCCATGTGGGTGCTAGGAACCCAACCCCAGGTCCTCTGCAAGAGCAGCAAGTGCTCCTAACTGTTGAACCACTCCTCTGGTTCAGGGTGGAAGGGCCTTGAAGACAGATCAGCCCACTCCGTAGATCTGTGGTTTCAGGGAAATTACTCGGCATCTGGACCCTCAGTGCTTTCATCCATAAAATAGGAATAATTATGCCTCCTACACAGAGCTCCACAAATGGTTTTATTTGAAACCACATCTAGCCAAAAGCATTCCCGTGCCTTGTCAGTCCTGGGAGGAGTGTGGGGAGGAGGTGGAGCTGGGGGTCCTGCAGGCAGGGGGACTAGAGAGTCGGCCTGAGTGACAGCCAGGGGAAACCTGGAGCTGGGGTTGAAGAGAATGAGGCCACACTTTTCCCTACATATGACACATCTGGTGCGTTTGTCCTGCACAAGGGGAGATGTGGGTGAGGGGCTAGGAGTTGAGCTGTAGGAAGGAGAGCGGCTGCATTACAGGGGCAGCTGAAGAGCATGCAGGACCGTAGGCAGGTGGATGCCACCTTCCCTTTCTCAGAGAGCGCTGCTGAGACAGGCAGGGTGCACACAGTGGGTCAGGAGTCAGGGCAGCTGCCGAGATAGGCACGGTGCACAGTGGGTCAGGAGTCAGGGTGACTGCTGAGACAGGCACAGCGTGTACAGTAGGTCAGGAGTCAGAGCAGCTGCTGAGATAGACACAGTGCACACAGTGGGTCAAGAGTATGGTGGCTGCTGAGACAGGCACAGTGTGCACAGTGGATCAGGAGTATGGTGGCTGCTGAGACAGGCACAGTGCGCACAGTGGGTCAGGAGTCAGGGAGCCTGATTTCTAGTTCTTTTATGGTGTTCATTCTCACCCTTCTTGGTCAGGGCTTTGCTGGTGGGATAGACTCTGATTCCAGAGATGCGTTTCACCTGCAGGGTTGGTGTAATGGCTGTGGGGTGGGTCTCTTTCCACAGTGCCATAATGCAGGTTCCCTCTGGTCAGGGTTTTCTGCTATCTCTTTAAAGCCTGAGTCTACAGTCCTGTGATAGTACGTAGCTGTGTTCTCCAGACAAGAGGTTGAAGGTCACATACCCTTTATTTTGTTCTTATCAACACCAATATGTCAGTGCTAGGAGACACACAGGCACTAAATGGCCTCTTTTAGAGGTTCTGAGGACTTCAGTACTGGAAGAACATCTCCCTACACACACACACACACACACACACACACACACACACCCCTGATACCGTTACCGCAGGCTCTCAGATGCTGGATTTCAGACTCCAGTTTTCCCAGATCCTTCTGGTTGTCTCTGGTCCTCTAACCCAACTCCTTGGTCCCCTGTCTAACTTTTATGGCTTCTGGCCCCCAGAATTGAGCCTGCAGAATGATTTCTTCCCTCTGTCTAGATTCAAGAAATGTTGGATCTGTAAAAGAGCTTAGAAGCCATGTAAGCACAACTCCTCCATTCTACTGAACAGAGAACTGGATCCCTGGGAAGGAAATGAAGGTTTCTAATGGGCATTGTCAGGACCGGAGCCATTGAATCTACTGAATTCCTCTTGGCCAAGAGCATAGGACAAACACGATCCAGAGATCCCTCTGGAAAGTTAATCAGCTGGCCCCCACCAGTCATCAGCTTCCTGGGACTGGAAAGATGGCTCAGCAGTCAAAAGCACTGGCTATTCTTCTTGAAGATGGAGTTTGATCCCAAGCACCCAAGATTTCGCATTAATCACGTGAAACTCCAGTTCCAGTGGATCTGATGCCCTCTCCTGGCCTTCTCCAGCACTGCAAGTGGTACACAGACAAATGCATAAACCATAAGACAGCTTCCTCCTCAGTTCGTATCCATGTGTGCCACCACCTTCCCAGTTGTGCTAAGCATAGGGGACAGTGTGCAGCACAGTGAAAATGCCCTCATTAGTGAAACCCGTGAAGATGTGACCAAAGTAAAGTGCTCAGCCCTCAAAGGTCTTTGGGGCCTAGCTCTGTCACCTGCAGACCATGAGCAGCCAAATTGCTTAACTTTTGACCTCTTTCCACATTTAAGAACTAGGTGTGTAGCTCAGTGAGCTGCTGGTGGTGGTGGTGGTGGTATATCATGCCGTTTGAATCGCTGGCCTGGCATCTCGTGTACATTGACAAAGTATGGGGAGTTCCACAGAAGAGGTGCAGGGGGCCAGAGTGGGGAGGCGGTGTAAGGATCATGCTGTAGGGTCATGCTACTCTGTCTTTTCTGGGACCTGGGCCTTATAGGAAGCTGCTGCCCTGTGCTGAATCCCCTTTTGGCTCACTATCCCTAACAGAAAGAGTCCATAGGCAGAAGGTGCCAGAACCTTGGCAGAAAAGGCATCCATGCTTGAACCGGGTCATCCCTGTGCTGAGGGGCCCCTAAGACAACACCACCACATACAGGGGTGTCGGCCGGCGTGGGATTGGTTGGCACAGCACATCTGAGGTGGGTGGGAGAGGCGAGGGCAGTAGCAGGGGCTTGCTCAGCAGTGGGCATGACAGAGAGATGCATCTGGAGCCTGGGCAGCCGGTGTGAGTCAGCCAAGCTCTCTTGTAAAGGGGGCTGGGAATGACGGCAGCAGGCAGGTGCAGGGGCCGCCAGGACTACAACCTCCTCTGGTCTTACGATTTAACCTGGGTCTCATGTAATCCGCTGCGCCTTGCCTAGGCCCCCACCCACCTGCTCTGCCTCAGAAGCAGACAGCCCCATCCCACTCTCTCTTCCCATCACCCATTTGCGCCCTCCTCTCAGCTCAGACATCTGTTCCCCACCCACTCTTCACCGCCCTCCCCTCTCCCAGCCTGCTCCCAGGAAATGCTGTCTGTCTGCAGCACTCTCCTTATCCCTGTCAGAGGCTTGTGTCCTCTCCTGTCCACCCTTCCGCACCTGCAGCACCCTGGTGTCCCCTCCTCTAGTGCCCACGGGGTTGGTACCAAGGCACAAAGGCTATATAAAAGGTCACACCCACTGGGTCAGTGGGTGTGGCCAGGGTATGTGATATTTGCTCATATGGAAATATCACAGTGAACTCTATTAATTTGTGCAAGTATTAGCTCTAAATAGGTGGCTGAGTAGGGGAAGTGCTTGCTGTGCAAGATGATGAGTCTGGACTCCCAGCATTCACGTAAAGAGCTTGATGTGCAGGTGTCAGTCGCTAATTAATCCCAGTGTTGGGAGGCAGAGACAGGAGGATCCAAGGGGCTGCTGGCCAGCCAGTCTAGCCAATCTAGCCAGTCAGCTAACTCTAAGCTCAATGAGAGACCCTGTCTGGATAGGTAACATGGAAAGTGAGAGGGGGGAGATACCCCATGTTGACCTCTGGCCTCTGTATACACATATGCACATGTACACACGAATAACACACACACTTTTAAATAAGTTTAATAAGTCCTTGGTAATAGGAGACTGAATGCAGACTTTGATGCATGCCAAGTGGGACCTCTACTGAATTACACCTCCAGACCAGCAGTTATTAATCTTGAAAGAAAGCACAGTTTTAAAAAGTTTTTTTTTGTGTGTGTGTTTTCTCTGCACATGCATACATGTGCTGCATGCATACCTGGTGCCTGCAGAGGCCAGAGGAGGGCATCAGATACAATGCAACCGAGTTGTAGACGGAGGGTGTCTTAGTCAGGGTTTCTATTCCTGCACAACATCATGACCAAGAAGCAAGTTGGGGAGGAAAGGGTTTATTTGGCTTACATTTTCCACATTGCTGTTTATCACCAAAGGAAGTCAGTACTGGAACTCAAGCAGGTCCGAAGCAGGAGCTGATGCAGAAGCCATGGAGGGATGTTCTTTACTGGCTTGCTTCCACTGNCTTGCTCAGCCTCCTCTCTTATAGAACCCAAGACTACCAGTCCAGAGATGGCACCACCCTCAAGGGGACGTTTCCCCCCCCCCATCACTAATTGAGAAAATGCCTTACAGCTGGCTCTAATGGAGGCATTTCCCCAACTGAAGCTCCTTTCTCTGTGATAACTCCAGCTGTGTCAAGTTGACACAAAACTAGCCAGTATAGAGGGCATCAGATACAATGTAACTGGAGTTGCAGATGGCTGTATGCTGCCTCGTGGTTGCTGGGAATCAGACTAGAGTCCTTTGCAAGACTTGCAAGTGCTCGTAACTGCTGAGCCATTACTCTTGCCGCTGAGAAAACAGTTCTTTAAAGACAAGTGTCTAGAGGTTGGGGAGAGGGTTCAGTGGGTAAGAACACTTGCTGTAAAAGTTCAGATCTCCAGCTCCCATATGAGAGGCCAGAAATGTGCACATGTGCCTACAATCCCATACGGGTTGAAGCAGAGACGGGATTCTCTGAGCTCACGGGCTGGGCAGTGACGTGATTAGCTCCAGTGAGAGATCCTGCCTTGAAAGAGGTGATGCAGAGCGACAGAGGAAAACATCCACATTACCCTCTGGCCTCTGCACACTCACGTGGGCACACACTACACAGCACAGACCTGCATGCACACACTCAGCTTCCCATGAGATAATCTGGCCCTTGTGTATCTTTGGAGCATTTTCCTCAGGTGGAACATGAGGAAACACTGGAACATGTTTCGCTCCACCTACCCCACCCCCCAGGTCCAATTGCTCCTTGGATCTAGCCTGTGGTTTTCCTGTGTCTCCATCTACCCCATCCCTGTCACTTCTGTGTTGATCGAGCTATGTCAAGGCTACACTCTGAGCATCCATCTCTCTAGTGGAGTCCTGGCCAGGATTTAAGGTCTTCTGGCTTCTAATTTTAAAAAAATGTATTTATTTAATGTGAGTACATTGTTGCTTATGTTCAATAGCTTCTGACCCAGCACCCCTGTCAGCAGCACCCTGGCGTGGGAAGCCCCATCAGTACTCCCACCTCGGAGCTCCTGGCTCCTTTCTTTGGCTTCCCTGACACTGACAGGACCCTTGCTGCCTGCCATAGGACTCACTGGCTTTGCAGTCCAACTGCAGGTCCCCAGGGAACTCTGATGTTGCAGTTTACAGGTAGGCCCTCCAAACCTGAGTTTTAGGGAGGAACATGAGAACAGCCCAGGACTCCGAGTCTCCTCTCCCTCCCTCTCAGCAGCTCCTTTTAAAAATGTGCTGTGGGCTTCTCTATTTCTCCAGAGACCTCTGAACAGACCATACTGTTCATTGTGAGGCCTGACCACCATCAGGCCCAGTGACACCGGAGTGGGGCAAGGCAGGTGGCAGCTTATGTCACAACTTAGCTGCCCACAATTATTTTGTTGTGCTGCCAGGACACATGATCAGTGTTTTGTTTCCTGGCATCTGAAGGCTGCACCCAAGGGGCCTTTCTCCTGGGAAAGGCTTTCCAGGTTGTTTGGGATCAGCCACTGCTCCTTGGCCATTCAAGAGGGGGAAAGTTGCATGTCTAGCATTTGTAACAAAAGCTTTCAGGCCACGTGTGTTTTACCATTTGAATTTGTTGGCTTATTCCAGGATAAGAATTTGAGTTCTGGTTTGACTTCTTGACTCTTATTGCAGGCAGTGTAGTTGGGGCGTCTCCCAGCTAAGTGTAGCTTTGGTGTTTTGTTTTCAGTATGACCTTTTCTCCTTCCTTACCCTGCTGTTTTAGATGCAGACCCAGGGTTAGGAGCTGCTCTACCTTGTTTCCTCTTGCTGGGATAAAGGAAGCAGCTTGGGGAAAGGCTTTGCCTGACTTGTACATCACACTGCAAGCCATCACTGGAGGAAGTCAGGGCAGGAACCTAGGGGCTGGAACTGAAGCAGAGGCCAGGGAGGAGAGCTGCTTACTGACTTGCTCAGCCTGCGTTCCTAGATACCCCAGAACCATCTGCCCAAGGGCGACACCACCTTCTACATCAATCGTCAATCAAGAAAATGTACTATTTTTATAAACTTTTGTTTGATTTTTTTGGGGGGGTTCTTTTCTGTGTGTTTTTGTTTTTGTTGGAAATTTCTTAGGTGTTTTTCTTTCTTTTTTATTTTCTTGGAGAAAGAGCATACAAAGTAGGGTGCATAGGGAGTGGGGAGGATCTGGGAGACTGGGGGAGAGGAAAACATGAGCAAAATATATTTTATGAGAAGATTTTTTAAAATAAAAAAAAGATTAAAAAATAAAACGGGGGGCGTTGGAGAGATGGCTCAGTGGTTAAGAGCACTGACTGACTACTCTTCCAAAAGTCCTGAGTTCAATTCCCACTAACCACGTGGTGGCTCACAACCATCCGTAATGGAATCGGATGCCCTCTTCTGGTGTATCTGGAAACAGCTACAGTGTACTCATAGAAATAAAAATAAATCTAAAATAGAAAAAAGCTCTTAGCGACGGGGACCTCTTTAAGGTCTGCCCTGCGCAGGACAGCAGACAGCGTGGACTTATTCCGCCTTTCCCCAAGTCTCTGAATAAAGTGTTTAAACAACAACAACGACAACAACAACAGAGAGAGAGAGAGAGAGAGAGA
This sequence comes from Mus pahari, assembly GCF_900095145.1. Classification (NCBI taxonomy): domain Eukaryota; kingdom Metazoa; phylum Chordata; class Mammalia; order Rodentia; family Muridae; genus Mus; species Mus pahari. The sequence goes on along the minus strand of NC_034606.1, from coordinate 65,346,300 downwards.
GAGAGAGAGAGAGAGAGAGAGAAAGAAAGAAAGAAAGAAAGAAAGAAAGAAAGAAATGTCCTTCAGGCAAACTGATGGAAGCATTTTTCTCAACTTAAATCCCACTTTCCAGATAATTCTAGCTCATGTCAAACTGAAGCAAGCAGGCAAGCAAACAGAAACCCCACAAAACCCAGGACATGGATCTTGTGGAGTCTGCGGAGAACGGAAGTTGGGAACGCAGACCTGGGAGCATAGATCTGGACAAAACCCAGCTTGGCTCTGCTACTCGGCTACTCAAGCGTCTCCAGGAGCAACACCCACTCGTCTGCAGCACCCACTGCATGAGCTGCCAAACCTGGATCAGAATGATTCTCACGTGCGCGCAGCAGCAGACACCTGCAGTGACGCAGGTTAAATGCTTCCGTGTGGCACAGAGGATCATACGGAGCCTGGCCATCTCAGCTGTGGCCGGACCGTGGGAAGCCCTGGGACCTGTGGCAGTCTGATTGAGAATGAAGGCTCCCGTGGAGTCATGGGTTTGAATGCTTAGTCATCAGGGAGGGAGTGACACTACTTGGGAGGGATTCAGAGGTGTGGCTTTGTTGGAGGAAGTGTGTCACTGGGGGTGACAAGCCATGCTCAGTACCTCTTCCAGCTGATCCAGATGTAGAACTCTCAGCTCCTTCTCCAGTGCCATGTCTGCCTGTGTGATGCCATGCTCCTGCCATGATGATAACAGACTGAACCTCTGAAGTAAGTATAGTGGGATTGTGTGCAGCGTGGCATTCTGTAAGCAGGTGCATCTGTACCCACCCCTAAAGCTATACCCAAGCAAATGGAAACAGTATATTTATGTCCCAGTTGGAATCTGGAGAAAGCCTTTGACTAAGGCAACCCAACACAGCAATGCGGTGTCTCTCGGGCTCTTGTCTCCTGAGGCAAACTGACAACCAGAGTCCTTCACAGTCTTTTGTTTTCTTTTACAATTTAATTTTTATTTTATGTGTATGGGTGTTATGCTTGGATGTATGTCTGTGCACCTCTGTGTGCCTGGTGCCTGTGGAGAACATGGGTAGGCTTTGAATGTCCTGGGACTGGACAGCTACAGATGGCTGTGAGCTGCCATGTGGGTTCCGGGGAGAGCAGCTACTGCTCCTAACTGTTGAAGCATCATCTCTCCAGCCCCGTAGCCATGGACTTTAGACTTTACTGCCTCACCACACCATTCTCCTCTCCCTCCCCTCTCCCCCGGCCCCTGAGTTGTCAGGGCCATGTACTATGGCCTACGGAGATGGGCAGGACTGCGGGACTCACCGCAGGCTTGGGGATCAGGGTTTGGAAGCACAGAGAAGGCAAAGCTGGGAGCTGTGGGGGCTGAAGCGGGAAGAATCTGGAGGTGGCAAAGCTGTGAGAGCCTGGGCAAGAGCTCAGGCGCAGGGGAACGTTCTAGAACTGGGTGGGAAAGAGCTAGCTGGAGGTGAGCCCTGGCAAGGGTGAGGCACTCTAGCAGCTGATGCTCAGCCCCACCCGCCGCCATCGGCAGAGTGAGGATAGCCCCACCTGTGTACGCTGTACCTGTGCGCTGCTACCCGCGCACTCCCTCCCCGTGCACCCTCTGGAGCTTCCTTCGGTTTGAGGGGGAGCATGGAGTAGGTCCTGGGAGAAGAGGAATCTCGGGGCAGAGCAGAGCTGACCTTGGCACAGAGAGCTCCTGCCGTTCTCTTCAGGGGGTCCAGGTCTGCGGGAGGCTCCTCAGGTCAGCATCCCCTGGGCTCACTTAGCCTTTACTCAGAACTGATTCTGCACAGGTGTTAGGGTGTGACCAGGGAAGTGAGTTCCAGTTCCAAAGGATGAAGGCTAATGGGCCGTGACCATGGGTCTGACTCGGGGTGTGGGGCTGCTTCTGAGACTCTCCCCACTATTCAGATGAAAGGATGGAGGGGGTGGTAAGAGAGGGCAAGAGGGAAAGATTGCCACCACTCTTGCACGTGAAAGTTATCTTGGCTAATTTAACTTACACTAGAGTTTCGGGAGCCATCTTGTAATGGTGAGGCTAAAAATGGGAGACAGCACAGAAACTGACCAGCTCCCCAGGAACGCTTGTCAGTGCGTACTACACTGTGTGAGCCAGGTGCTTCCCAAGGACATTTTATCAAGAGACTCCTAACCCTGGGCGTGGCAAGGATGCTGCCCTGCCCTCGGGGGCGCCAGTGTCCCGAGCCTTGCACGGCTCGCTCTTCAGAGCTGGTTGCGTCCTCAAGAGCAGCATCTCCGGTGCTCAAAACTGGTCTGACAGTCTCCCTGTGAGGCAGAGGGCGCGCATGCGCACACTGCTGAGGGGTTAGAAAGCCAGCCCAAGGCAGGCCCAGCTCGCCTGACGCTCGCGGCTGCCTTAGGCCACCGGGCTCAGGATGCTTCCAGTCAGGCGGCCCTGCCTGGCTCCGCGCGTACCCTTTTCTTTCATCCCCTCACTAGCACTGTTCTTACTCAGTTGTTGACCCTTGAACGGTGAAGTTTAAGAGTTAAAGTAATCAAGTACACCCCCACTCTTCCAGAAGCAACTTCTAAGGGCCAGATTCTAACATCTGTAATTTGAGGCAATTGCTTGAATATTGGCAAATGGTCTCCACAGTCCAGGAGTATCTTCAAAATGGTCGCTTTCCTTTTCTGCTGAGCCTGTGCCCCGACTCAGCAGGGACTCTGCTCAGGACTGCACCAGGTTCGCAGGAGCTAAGAGCCTTTCTGTGCTTCCTCAGCAGACGCCCACCCTGTTTCGCCCATGTTCATGATCCTTCTCCACACGATCCAAACTCTGACGGGAAAACCAGTGCAGAGGCAATCTGTTTATAACATGGGCTTTATTTGTCACTCAAAGAGCTGAGCACACACAAGTGTGGGCAGGCAGAGAGAGGGCTCAGAGACACACCCAGTCACCTGCCCCGGGGCCTCATGTCTACCATACGTTGCTACGGGGTGATCACAATTGCACATCTTATTCCCAGTTCTATTTACGACGTGAAGTGTGGAGAGGGAACATTTCTTACACTAAAAATATAGACTTTGGAATCTCTAAAACAAAAATATCTGTCTCTACTTGAGACCTACTAGAGAGAAGAACATAGAAAATGAGGGAGACGCACCAGCATCTCAAAGTGCCCCCTTCCATGGGAAGGTTGCTCTGCTCTCCACGGGACATCATCAACCACTTCTAACCAATCAACACACAGAGACCAGAGAGGAGGAGGGACAGGAAATATTTTGGCTTCTTTCACAAAAGGAGAGGTTGCACACTCAGGCTGGTGCTCGCACTGTTGCACAAGTGAAACCGTGCACGCTGAAGTCACCCATGAACCCTGAAAGCAATGTCCAAGTCAAGACTGCTGCTGGGCTTAGAAAAACGTTTGTGGGTGTGAGGGAGGGTGGGCCTCCCTGTTGCTCAGGAAACCCCGCTTAGGGGAAAACTTTATCCGCAGATCCTCAGAGTGGATTTGATCTAGGGTGGGGGATGCTGTTCTTCAGAAGGACCACCCCCCCAAACCAATCCATTCCCATTGAGCACAGAACCTAAGACGATTTACGCCTGTGAATGAGAAGACTCCATTCCTCTCACGCACTCCAAACCCCATTAATTACTTCACGAATTTTCCTTTCTGGCCACAAAGAAAAAGGTACTGAAGAGAGACCAAGGGCAAAGCCAGGGATGGCTGTGCATGCTTGACCCAGTGGTTGGGAGGCAAAGTCCCCGCAAGGTCAAGGCTAGCTTGCTCTACACAGACCCTGTCTTGGAAAAAACAAGGCTGTTGGAGGCAGATACCAGGAGTCATTTTTATCTACAGTAGAAAGTTTGCCTCTATTTGGCCTCTGGACGTGTTTTTCTGTTTACAGTGAATGGAGATCAATACAGGTGAGCATGAGAGCTTAAGGATTCTCAGTCCCTCAACTTGTCACGTCAGAACATAGCCATCCAGTCCTTCTTCTGAGCTGTGGCACAGTGAGGAGTTCCGATTGGGATTCTTTCCTCCAAGGGACGGTGAACAAACACCATGCAGGAGGATCTGCAGTGGACAAGTGAGCTTCCTGGAGCCGACCCGCAGCTCTGCTTGGCTGTGGTGGGTGGGTGTGCCCTGGAGATGTTCCAGCCCCAGGGGCTTCATCCCAGGGATGCTTCTTGCTACTGCTGTGCCTTCTCATGTTTGTCATTGCTATATCCCTCATGTACTTGACATGGTGAGACCCTCACTGCCTCTGTAGCCTGGTGTGACTACTTCTGGGTGGTAGCCCACTCTGTTGGGCAAGTTTCCTGAAGATCAACATGAACATTCTTGAGATAATGCTGTTTAGATGAATGATTTTATGGAATTCCCAATTTAAAGTAGTTTTGGGAAGTTAGTTTAAATAATTAGGGGAAGTTAAGAGTATTTGATATAAAGTTCAAAGTTCGAATCAAGAACAGTGTGTGGCCCTTTCTCATAGACTGGCAAGAGCCGCACAGGTGAGAAAAGACGACCAGTGAGCCCTCAGTGTTGTAAGTGGTGCGAGATTGTAGGAGCAAGAAAACTAGGCTTGGGACAAGTTAATGATCAAACAAGACGACATTCATTCCAGGTTGGGTCTCAGTTCCTTCATCTTGTGATCCAGGGGTGTGGCACGGGTTTCTGTATGTACCACGAGAAGGAAGGTCGTGAACGGAGAGCAGGTGATTTCATTGTGCAC
>NC_034606.1:65339869-65341527 GCF_900095145.1 Mus pahari | reverse complement strand
GGGGGGGGGGGAGGATTAGTCAGTCTAGCTGACCAAGACTTCAAAAACAAGATGCAAGACAGATGACCTGTTCCTTAGCAAACATGACTGTCACCTGCTAAGCACGGGGAGAAACGTATTACTCTCTACTTGGTCTGCTTAAGCTTTGTTAATCTATGACAAGAGAATTCTTGCTTTGGGGTGACAATGAACTTGTGGAGAGAAAGACAGATGAGGAATGTAGAGTTAGGTGAAAGTTCCAAAAGAAGAATATACAATCAATAATCCTGTTGTAATTTCTGTTTGTGTAGCGATTTTTACATGTTTTTCAAATGTGTTTTGTGGTGACCGTTTTTAGGGAATTTGGGGTACAAAAGAGCTGAAGGAGAAAACAAAGTTGTTGGAGTTTGCCTTGCTTCAGCCACTCAGTGTAGGATTTTCCCATCATTCTCTAGTCCCTAGCGCCACAGGCCGCAGGTCCAGTGGCGGCTATCTGAGCCGAATCCTATCAGCTCTATCTATCATTGCTGGGTGAAGGGCAGTGCTCTGATATACATGAACAGGTTCAATGTCATAATCTTACTATCGAACAATGTTGCTTAGTGGCTTTAAAACTTGGGACAAATTTGAGGGGCCCAGGAAAAAGTCCACCTCATTTACAAAGATTACGGAAGGCTCTGGAAAAGCCTTCACTGATTACAAAGATTACTCTCAGCTGTGAACAGAGCCGTATCGGATCAAGATGAAGGCAGGTTGTTGGTCGAGACCTCAGTGGTTGAAAAGGCGAATAACCGAATGCAAAAACGTTATCAGACCTTTAAAGGCTCGGCAAGCATCTGTGGCAGAATGGATAAGGGATGTGACCGATACTGGTTGTAATGTGTACCACACTAATATAACAGGCCAAGCTAGAGCTAGAAGTCTCTGACCTCAAAATGCCCACTCGGTGCGTTAACTGGGAGAAACAGTACTTTGCAGCAGAAGAGTGAATTGGCCATTTCTAGAGGCAACGGTTTTCCTGAATTTAAACAGGATTTGTAGGCTTCCTGCAATGTGTATGCACTTTGGCAAAGGCAGCCACTAGATTCCGGAATGCAGATCCAAAAGAGATATTCAAGGAAACAGCGTTGGGGGGCCTAGCTTAGCTCCCTGCCAAGCGAAGACTGTGAGCTGCTCCAGTCAAGCCGTCACATGCAGACCAAAAAGCCTGCACTGGGCACTGGAGATCTAAGGCCTCGGCAGGCCATGCTGTTCTAGGCTCGGCCACAGGAAAGCATTACTCTCTATCCAGAACTTCAAGAGAAGTTCTGCAGAGTCATTGCCTGCAGAGACAGTGGGATGATCTTGAGAATGGATGGATTGATTTCCCAAGGATTCACTGTGCATCCAGGAATCATAAACGAAGATTTCAAAGGAGAAATTAAAGTTATGGCCTATGTTAGGGGGGGGCAGGCAAAGTAATGCAGGTGACAGGATTGCTTGTCTGCTCCTGTTTCCCTACCCCAGAGACAACGCCACTCCAGTAGAGAGAACAGGCGAGTTTGAAAGGACTGAAAACCGGGGGCTGGTGAGATGGCTCAGTGGGTAAGAGCACCGACTGCTCTTCCGAAGGTCCAGAGTTCAAATCCCAGCAACCACATGGTGGCTCACAACCATCCGTAACAAGATCTGACGCCCTC
>NC_034606.1:65309488-65339753 GCF_900095145.1 Mus pahari | reverse complement strand
AAAGGACTGAAAACCATGCATGCTGGCAAACAGCTGTTAATGATCGGAGGTGAACATTAAAATTTCACATAGAAAGTACTGAAGTCGATGAATTTGTGGATGATGTAACTATCATTTCACAAAAGTCTTGGAATTCAGAATGGTCACTTTGAAAGGATTATACAGTTTCTAGGAATCAAAAAGCTATTTCAGATAAAGTGTCCAATGGGTGAAATGTGTGGGACCAGAAGGTCTAATAGGAAAATTAAGACCATTGTGGCTGACATACCCATAAGTCTATGGGGAAGGGCTCTTTTACAACTGTGCAGTGCTCAGATTAATATTCATGCAATCCTACAGGACAGGCAGTTGTAGAAAGATCTCATTGTGCCTAAAGGCAATGCTTATAAAGCAAAGAGAAAAAAAAACAGTCAATAGTTCTCTGCTAACTTTAAAATTTCTGAATATTAATGAGAAAGGAACAACAGTAGCTGAGAGACTCTGGGTTTTAGAAAAAAAAAAAAACTGTGGCATTACATCAGCCTATGTACTGGTACTGTAGAATCTCTCATTAGCATCCCTTGTCAATAAAAACACCAATGGCCAATGAGCTGAGGCAAGAAATAGGGGGTGGGACAATGGCAGGAAGAGAGGATTCTAGGAGATAGTGAGAGAATAAAAGGAGACACAGGGAGAGGCGAGGAGGCGGCAGCGGCGAGAAGGAAGCAGCAAGCCGGGACTGAGGAGAGGTAACTGACCATGTGGATGACATACAATAGTTTGAATGGGTTAGATAAGTTATGAGCCAGCCATGGATGAGCCAAGGCTTCTGGCCAAGGCATAAGGAGTCTTGGAGTGGTCATTCCTGGAGCAGGGGCCGAGAGGAAAAACTGATTTTTTTACAATAGAGAAAAAGGATGTGTTAATATTAGAACATAAAAGTTTTTGCGTTGGGGATAGGGACTGGTTTATACTTCCACAGGAAACGAAAAGCTGTGAATACCATCAAAACTGATAAGGATTCGGACTGAGCAGGTCTCCTCAACACCCTGGCACTGACCTGAACACTCAGTTCCTTGAAAATGTCTGTTTATAATTTCCTGATACACACAGCACAATGAATGACTTAAAACAAAAGTGGGGAAACGTAGTGAGAACTCTGGAATTCTGGTTTCTTTAAAAAACAGAAATATAAGAACATGTTATCATTTTAATCCCCAGGTGTGGGGCTGCTTTGGAGTGTCCGCAGCAGCTGACATGGTTTGTCTAGTGCTCTAGCAGAAACGTGGTTTTGCCAGCTGCAGATAGTTTCTGCCATTGTGTCAAGTTTGGAATTCTAGGAACTTTTCAGAGGGTCTATAAATGCTAGGCCCCCAAAAGGCAGGATGGGTGGTGGCTGTTTGTTTGGGGGTTGTGTGTGGTTGGCTGTGGTTTCTTAGTAGTCATGTTCAAAGAAGAAATGAAAGGAATTTAGATACGGGGATATCTCTCCCTCCCTCCCTCCCTCCCCCATCATTTTTGTCCTATCTAGTGTCAAGGAGTGAAACTGGGAGAGGGAGCAAAGGGTGAGAAATAAGAACCACAAAGTAGCAAAGACCAGCTACACCCAGGTTCAATTAAATTCCCAACATCCACAGGGAAGCTCACAGCTATCTATAACTCAAGTTCCAGGAGGATCTGATTCCTTCTGATCTCCTGAAGCACAGGGGACAGGTGGCGCAAAGACCTGTGTGTAGGTAAAACCCCCATACAATTAAGTTATATCAAAACATCTTCAGGGACAGCGGCCCGGTGGTGGGGGACGCTTCTGTCACTCATTACAAGCACGCCCAGGACAAGTGGAGATGCAGGACACACACTGCACCCAGGACACAGGAGACATGGAGAATCCCTGCCTCCCCACTAAGGCGGAAGTCTGCAGAGCTGAGCAGGTCGAGGAAAGGAGTTAGGAACTGTCCTTTTCTGGAGGATCATAAACCACAGACTCTCCAGAGTCTGGGCGGGCTGGGAACTTAGTGAATACCACATTTTCATCCAACATTTATGAGTAAATTAAAAGTCTGCTCCATCACCGACAATGAGAAACCGCAACTGTTCACAATGTCTTTTGGAGAGAGAGGGTTCATTTTCCCTCTATCGGGAAGGCAGGTTTTCATGGTTACAGAGACCCAGCATGGGGCTGGGGGTGGGAAAGCCTAGAGCCTCCTGATAAAGCTTCCCAAGTTGCGTGTGTGTTATGCAACCAAACACACTTGGCACGTGCACATTCTGTCTCTCCAGCTCTTCACCTTTCTCTACAGCAATCCTTCCCTGATGGTCACCGGGAAGCAACTGGCCACTTAGGAACCCCTCCATCTTTTCCCCTCACAGCCAAGGCTTCACTTTAACGTGTTCTTGAATCCCAGCTCCCAACTTCATTCACACCACCAGCTGACATTACCAGCATGTCATGACATTAGCTGGCCACATTCAAGATATGTCTGAGAGCGACCCTTGTCATAGAAGAGATGACCAGTGCAAACATGGGTATGAGGCCCCACAATGCATTGCTCAGAGTGAGTGAGAGCAGCCTCCAGCCCAGGGCATAGCTCGCAGGAGCCAGCGCGAGCATCACCATTCGGGAAGAGTAAGTTCCAGTGACAAGTCACTGGCTCCCTTACACGTCAGGGTCCTCCCCGTTATGTCTCTCAGGTGCACTGAGGCCAGGGCAGGGTGAAGCAGTCGTCAGTTTCCTTACACAGAAGGTGGCAGGAAAATAGAGAAACCAGTCGGGGAAGTTCCCAGAGAATGCAAGCAGTGAAAAAAGACTCAAGTTCCAGAAGTGTGCGGAGGGCGGGAAGGCATCAAAAACCTTTCCCATTGACAGGTCGGCTCCCAATCCTCGGTGGGCAAGGGCTATGCTTACTAGATCTGTCCTCAAGTGATATGCGTGGGAAGTTGGGCTCACAGAGACTTCAATGCCCACGGATTCCTGAGAAACCCGCCTGTGAGAGCGAGCCAGAGTGGCTGCTCAGACGGAACACAGATCTCCCACGAGTAAAGACCAGACAAACCCACATCCCAGAGGCCATTCTGGGATCAGAAGCAGGGTCACATTCATCCCAGAGGCCCTGAACAGCAGTGCCTACCACTATTCTATAGAAGACACAGGCTCTGTGTGGCTCGTGTCCATCCTGTACCAATTGTCAAATATCTTGCATCAATATGGTCCTGACAGGGAGGAACTGGCAACACGGGGTGGCCCCCGGCACTGAAGGCCTTCGGAGAAGGACTAGATGCTTCAGAGAGTCTGAGGGGAGGGAGCAACTGTGATCGAATGATGTAGAGCCTCGTCACCCAGGAGAGGAGACAGCACACTGTGTGTGTGGTCTCTGGGCAGGGACCGTCCCAGGTGGACAACAGCATAGCCAGGTCACTAGTCACAGTCTGGGCACAGAGAAAGGGGAGAGGTCTACACGTGCTTGGGTCAAAAAACTCATGATCATTTTGGAATATAGAAAATCATACATATACTTTTAAACTAAGTAGCCAAAGTGATGTCACCGCTTACAGTTCATTTTCTTCGTGTGGCTTTTACACCTGAGCCAGAACTTGTCAACCATGATTAGGAAGCCACATGGCTGATGGCGGTTTTGGTCCGCTGAGCAGATGATGATGGTGTTCTCCACTAAGGCAGCTAAGGGACATCCATGAGCACTCTGGTCTCTCCAGGGTAGAGTAACAATGTCACCACCAGAGAGCAGCATCAAGTCAAACAGTTCACACAGAACAGCTGCAGCAACCCCGATCCACCTTCCTACAACAAACAGTTGTCAGCAAGTCTTTCCTGGACAGTTACAAAACAGACCTGGAACAGATCTTCAGGCCTGGAAACCTAAGTGCATCCATAGCAGGTTAGGCTCCTCTTTCTCTCGTTCCAGGGAAAGATGCTCACACTCTGATCGTTGCTGGCTTCCCCTAGGCCTTTCCTGACGTCAGCTAAACTCCTGCTCTCACGCCGCCCCCGCATCTTCCAAGGACTCACAAAGTTATGCCCACTGCTTCTGGAGGCGATACAGATGACCCCAGGACAGAGGCAGCCCCCTGTGGTGGTTGCTGTTGATGCCTGGATGGTGGAGCTCAGGTAGCAGACCTGCTACCATGTCTGGCCAACATCCCCTTCCCAAGCAGAAAGGAAACCAAGGCACGGGCTGCTCGAGAGCCTGCCCTTGTCCCACCTCTGCCACCACCCCAGGCTACCGTTCAGAAGAGGGACCACACGAGGGAATCCTCTGTGACAGAATGGACTCATGTGGCTTACCAGGCCAGCAGAGTATCAGAGAAAGTGTCTGAAAATGGAAGCTGGCTCTTTAATGGTGACAGCTCTGAAGAGAGAGAAGGAAGAGGAAAGGAGGCAGCGGGAGCGGGTGGCCCCACCGTGGCCTGACTGGCGCCTGGCTGCTGGTATGTGGGTAGCTGGATGTCCTCCAAACGCACCCCAGGAGTGACTGAATGCTTCCATGTGGCATGGCTTTTCGATGACCAAGGACGGGGCCAGACTCAGCTCGGCTTCTTCCCGGAGAGACTCACCATTTTGTTAAAACCCAGAACTTCTCCGAGGCACCTCATGGCCCAAATCTTCCACTCAGCAGAGACTCTCAGTTGAAGGGGCTGAATAACAACGTCACAGTGAGACAAAGCGCGCTCTCTCTCAGCACTGAAGATGCTGCTTGGATCTGGCTGTATTTTAAGTTCATTTACAAGTAGACTAGCTCTCAACTAAAAATAACCACATGTGTTATACATCCCCACAGCTGCCTGGATTTTCCTCTGAGGGAAGCAAGATTCTGTGTTCACTCATGTTCAGCTCAGATCTATTTTAACCCATTCAGTAAAGAAGCTGCCATACCATGTGCTGGTGGGCACGACTCCGAGGAGCTCTCTGCTCCTGGAACAACCTCACTGGTACCCCCCACTCGGCAGCTGAGCTGAACACCAGGATCAGCAGCGTGCCCGGCTATGTGCGGAGATAAATGCAGGGCGGGTCAGCTTTCCTGGTTCCTGGCTTGCTTGTTTTTAAAAAAAACTGTTATCGGTATCAAGACATTGGAGTTTTGCCTTCATTTATCTGATGATTTAAATGTAAGTAGTGTTTTGGGCTAAAATCAGTAACTTAGATACACTGCATTCCTTAATGTAGGCAAAGCCACCTCCAATTTTTTTTTAATAATCTGATTAAAACTGATCTATGCTGTTATTAAATTATATAGAGAAATTTCTTTGCAGAATAAAAAAACTGTCATGTTTAACAAAATTCTCTTTTCAGAATCTAAGCTAAGTAGGTTCAAGTCTGGGCCAATACTATCATATTGTTTATTAGTGTTAACAGTATTGATCCAGGTTTTTAGCAGTTTACCAGTTTTTGTTGTTGCAGTAACCAGAGACAAAAATTCTGAAATGAGAAAGATCTTCCAAGTGGATTAAAGGAACTAAATGATAAAGCAAACTCACATTCCAAAATAATTATAGCCTGCCCTTGGGACTGGAGTGAAGGGACAGCTCAGAACAGCCTGTCTCCAAATATCTGGAAACTTTTTATTTTTATTTGTCTTACTGTAAGTTTAGCAACAGTTCTGTTATTTACTAGACAAATTCAGTTCTATAAGCAACACACATTTTACCTTCAACAGTATTGCCAATTTCCAAAAGACAGAAGAAAATGAAAGACAAGCCAGAGCCCTCCTTACCTTTTTTCTTTTGTATTTCCAGAATTTATGCTGAGAGCCTTCCAGACTGTGGTTTTAGGCATTTCATCTGATATATTAATCTCAGAAGGGTCACATCTGAAATCAAAGCTCAGGCAGTAAACTTCAAACACAGAAGGGAGGGGCACAGCCGTGACACCACCCCGCCAGAAGGGAGAAAGGCCGGAGGATGGAGGGGTCCAGCTCAGAAGAGGCAAGGTAGCCTTTAAGCAGCGCTAAGGCTGTAGGCTGGCCGATGCCCCAGGTCGTGGTGAGCTTCCCGGGGATGCTGGCACCAAGGCTGCTGTGTGGCAGGCGCTCTTTTTCATTCACATTTATATAACTGAATCTTTCCCACTTATAGTTTACAAAAGAATTTCATGGTCTATTAGCTTAACACTCATAGCAAAAGAGATCGCTCATAATCCTCATTTTGAAGGTGCTAAGCCCCAAGTCTTCAGGGCTGAGTACCCATCAAGACACAAACAGCAGCAGTGTCAGGACTCCGACCAGGATCCTGGGTCCCAGAAAACACCAGAGCTACCTATGGGCCCGATGGTCTCCTGAAATGCAGAGAGACAGAACCCACAGGAAAAGGAGCTGATCCTGCTTCACTGCCAGAGACTTCAAAGGTTCCTTAACAGCAAGCACACGGACACCTCGGAGAACACAGAAAAGACTGCCTGATTGATCCACGGCATAAACTACATCGCGTCTCATAACTCATCAGCTAACTCCCCAGGATCCCTTAGGCTCCCCTCTTTTCTCTAGCTCTCCTCACCTCTGGGCTTCCTCAGCCTGGGTGTGCAGCCTCCCAGCAGACACCGAGGTCAGGGCTGAACCAAATACAGGGCACTCGGACCCTGTGCTTTGTGGTGAGCTACAGCCTTGGTAGAGAGCAGGGACTGCCTGGGCTTCGAGGTCAGCCTCTCCTCGGCTCCCTGAGTTAAAATGCTGCAACCCACACAGGAGAGACGTCCCTGTCTGCCCCCAGAAGCATCCCAAGCCCACAAGGCTGGAAATGAACTTCTTACCCTCTTGGACTTAGCAAAGTGGAAAAGAACAACTTGGGGTTGAGAGGTGGAGAGATCCTGCCTGGAGCCTGACGATGTGTTAGCAGTGCCGTGACCCTGGCTCATCAGCTAATTGCAACAGGAGGAAGTGGATGGGGACAAAGGCGCCTCCTGTACACCCTGACATGGGACCAGGCTCACAGAGCAGGGCACACCACAGGCATTTGGTTTGTAAGCAGTGGAATGGAAAACTGTTTTCTGGAGGTGGGGCGGGCTGCACCGCTCCGCAGGGCAGCGTGCGGAGGTGGCAGTGTGTCCCTCACGGGAACCCCGGTGCTAGCTGGCTGGTACCTGGGGCTTTACCTGAAGCTGCTGCTCTTGCCAGGACTACTTAGCAACTTCCTGCTTTCGAGGGGAAACTTGTCACCCCCAATGTCCAACATCTTCTCAGCCTCCTGGAAGAAAGGGGGGCATCATCAGGTCCAAAGGAAACTCCTACTCCCCAAATTCCAAAAGACAGGGCATGTGTCTAGAAACAAGCTCAAGCTGGACTATACAAGGATTGCTAAAAGCCCCAGACATCGTTTCCAGGAACACCTCAGTGCGGAGAAGGCCATTTCCAGTGGGTACACCGGTGGACGCTAGCTCCAAGGCTCCCCCCCCCCAGACACCTGCTCTGTGTTACAGCAAGGTTTCCCTGTCCCCGTCCCCATTCCCATCGCTTCCCTCACAGACGGCCCTATCCCTGTCCAGGATGCTGCCTTTTCTCTCAGCTCTAACCTCCTCAGAGTGACCATTTTGGTGGTTTCTTTACAGCACCCTGGCTTACAACTATATCTTCTACCAAGTAAACCAAGAGTCTTCCCGCCTAGTTTTTACCACCAAGGTGTCAGGCAGTTTTCATTCCCACTCACATAATTAGGTCCCTTCCGTGGGCTCAAGGCCTCACAAAACGTGAGGCCATCAAATAACAGAATGGAACAGCACTGAGAAACGGTAAGAACCCAAATGTGAGGGCGTCCTTAGAGCCAACGACCAGGTACTGGAACTCGGGGCACAAGACCATGTCAGTGTTGCAAAAAAGAATGTTAGGACTACCTGACGAGGAGGAGGCCCTGTGGGGTGTGTGTGTGTGTGTGTGTGTGTGTGTGTGTGTGTGAGAGAGAGAGAGAGAGAGAGAGAGAGAGAGAGAGAGAGAGAGAGAGAGAGAGAGAGAACCCTGAAGAGGAATAGAGAAATTGGCTGTAAGGTCTGGTCCTCTGCTATATCCTGTTCAAATAAACAAGTTGTTAAAACAGTAACAGAGCCGGGCGTGGTGGCGCACACCTTTGATCCCAGCACTCGGGAGGAGGCAGAGGCAGGCAGATTTCTGAGTTGGAGGCCAGCCTGGTCTACAGAGTGAGTTCCAAGACAGCTAGGGCTACACAGAGAAACCCTGTCTCGGAAACCATAAAAAAACAAAACAAAACCAGTAACGGGGTAGTCTGAGGTGGTGGCTGAGGTGCACTGCTGCTGGCACGTGTGAGCACCTGATTCACATCACCAGGACTCACATAAAAAGCCAAGCAGGGCAGCATGCCTGGACTCCTGGTGGGAGGAGGCAAGACAGGAGGATCACTGTGGCCCGCTGGTCAGCTGAGCTAGGCCACACGGAGAGCTCCAGGCAGCCTGTGCTGTAAACCAGCCCTGGCTCGTGGATATTCAAGACTCTAAGGTGTTCTCTAAGGAGTTGTCTCTAGTCCACACCAGCACATTCCGTGTATGTGCGGCCTGTTCCAACCATGGTGTTAAAGGGTTAATTCTTACTGACTTCAATTTTGTTGTCAATTTGATAAATGAAAAAAAAAAAAAAAAAAAAGTCTTAGCCAGGGACAGTGACGCCACAGGCAGGAGGAACACAACTTCTTCCACTGCTTTAGCATTTAAAAATTTCAAGTTAAAAAATAAAATAAAATTCAAGACATTAGGAAATTTTATTTTAAAATATAGTTGAAAAGGATGGCAGTGTTTGTCTGCTGAGTGACAAGGTTCCTTCCAAGCCAGAGCTGGCAGTGGAAAGAGAGAGAGAGAGACTGTCATGGCGATAAACACCATGAACAAAAAGCAAATTGGGGAGGAAAGGGTTTATTTGGCTTACACTTCCATATCACTGTCCATCACAGAGGGAAGTAAGGGCAGGAACTCAGACAGGGCAGGAACCTGGAGGCAGGAGCTGATGCAGAGGTCATAGAGGGATGCTGCTCACTGGCTTGCTCCTCGAGGCTTGCTCAGCTTGCTTTCTTGTAGAACCCAGTACCAGCAGCCCAGGGAAGGCACTGCCCACAATGGGCTGGGCCCTCCTCCACTGATGACTAATTGAGAAACTACCCTATAGCTAGATCTCTTAGAGGCATTTCCTCAACTGAGGCTTATTTCTCTCTGATGACTCTAGATTTTATCAAGCTGACATAAACCCGGCCAGTACTGACAGAGTTGGAAGGCAGCTCTTCGGGTAGCAGCTGCCTCGGGACACTCCCAGCCCTTTCCTCTTGGCCTGGGGTTTTTGTCTTGCTGCATGGCCTTTCTGTGCACGCACAGGCCATGGGCTACGGGCCACTGTGTAGATGGCAAGGTGCCAACTGCCGAGGGCAGTGAAAGAAAGTCCCGTGCAAGCTGTGTTTGCACGAAGCCAGCCACAGCACCATCCGCAACAGGTGCACAACCAAACCTCTCAGAAATGATGGGTTTTATACTCTCGACAAGTCAGACCTTCTCGAAGGAAAGAAGCCCTCAGTGTGACCCTCGGGATCCCAGACACGCCTCCTCCCCACCCAGCCTGCCCTCCCTCTCCACTCTGTAAGAAGACCCTGAACTACAAGGCGGGAGCCAGACCAGACTCTACCTCCTCCTCCTTCTTCTTCGCAT
Source organism: Mus pahari (assembly GCF_900095145.1). NCBI lineage: Eukaryota > Metazoa > Chordata > Mammalia > Rodentia > Muridae > Mus > Mus pahari. The sequence goes on along the minus strand of NC_034606.1, from coordinate 65,330,134 downwards.
CATCCAGTTTCTTCTTTTTGCTCTCAGGCATGAGGTCGTCCAACCAGCTCAGCTCACGCTTGGAGAAGCAGAGATCCATGACTTTCCTGACAAAGACCAAGGCCAGCACCTGAGGAGAAGGAAGCAGGCTGAAGAGTGAGCCACCCCCACAGAACAAAAGCAAAATGATTCTCTGAGCAGTCCGGGACATCCAAGCAAAACCGGGTTCATGAGGATCACAACGGTAGCTGCTTACTGTGTGTCATTAGCACCCGGCACCGAGGCTTTGTACATTATTCATACATTACATTATTTTATTCATTCTTTCTGTTTCTATATACCTTTAAAAATATGTTTTATTTCATATGTATGCATGCGTATGTACTATGTGTATGCCTGGGGCCTATACACATAGTACAGATGAGATGGGGTCAGGTCCCCAAGAACTGACATTTAATCAATAACATAAATGAGCAGAATATCCATTTTTCAAACTTAAGGAAATTCTGACACACGAGAAAATGTGGGCAACGGGAATAACCCAGTGCCGTGTGAGGCACCCAGGGTAACAGGAGCCACAGAGACAATGCCGAACTGTGGTTGCCTATGTGCTTGCAGGAAGGGAGAATGACGAAGGGCAGTTCTCCGAGTCTGGAGTTTGTTCTACACGATAAAAGTCTAGAAATGGATGTTGCTGGGGATCCCACAGCAGTGTGCTGATCCCACTGACCCACCCTTAAAAATGGTGAACACAGGAAAATCTATGCTGTAACACAGTTTACCATATCTTCAAAAATATCACCAGTAATTTTTATTAATACGAGCCACACTTAGCAGCCTGGCTGCACAGCTTTAATCTCAGAGGCGTGGTGGGGGAACGGGAGCCTGACCTTACCATCATTGGGAAGACAATAGCAGCCGGCGACGCCTTGATGACCCAGAGCAGGACGAGGCAGGTGAGCTGCACGAGCGTGAAGAGGTGCACCTTGCGCAGCGGCACGTGCCGCAGGTAGATGAAGTCTGGCTGGTGTTTTGCAGGCATCCCGAAAAGCTTCAGACGGTCGAAGAACTGGAAGGAAGGACTAGCATTGGTGTCTGGGTGGTCTCGGGCCGGAAGCCTCCTCAAGCCCAGACATAGCAGTATACCGACCACTCAACAGCAGCCAATACTGTTCCACTGGAGAGAAATGGAAACCGAGTCTCGAGACAACAGGCAGTTTGGTCAGGCCAGTAAGTGGAAGTCCCATGACTTGGTGACACCACCTTTGCTAACTCCAGGCACAGGCTGCTTTCTCCTCTCCTGCACTACAGCTTCAGAGAGCAAGCTCCCAGGGGAGTGACCCCAAGCCAACTGCATCTCTGTGCTTACTATCAAAACCGCTTCCATCCAGCAGTGGTCACACACACAGCAGTTACAGATAGGCTAAGGCAAGGACAGCCTGGGCCACACAATGCGTTCCACACCAAGCTAAGCTACAGAATACAACACTGTTTTAACAAACCCCTTCCCCCCAAATCCCGAAGTCCCTAGACCCCAACCCTCTTGCTGATTCTTTGAAGTATGTGACAGATAAGTATATTGATAAGATCAAATGAGACCTCTTAAAATTCTGGATAGAGGACTTATGACAGGCTGGAACCAGCAATGTGGCTCAGGAATAGAAACTTGCTGATACACAAACCTGATGATCCGAGTTCAAATCCTGGGGTCCACATAAAGGTGGAAGGAGAAAAACAACTCCACAAAGTTGTCCTTTGACCACAACATGCACGCTGAAGCACACGTGCCTCCCACACCCATCTCTCTCTCACACACAGGCACGCGCGCGCGCGCGCGTGCACACAAACACACACCAGCACCACCACGCCCAGGCACGCATGTGGGGAGGTCAGAGGACTACTTGTACAGCTGGTTCTCTTCTTCCACCATAGGCCCCAGAGGATGGAACACAGGTCACCCAGCTTGGTACTAAGCTCCTTTCCCGCAGAGCCATCTTGATGGCCCCAGTTTACTTCTTTGGTTACTGACTGATGTTTCAGGTTCAGGTCTACAGGAATTTGGCAAGCATCCCTAGTTCAATACCGAAAAACCACTGATTAAAAGTGACTGGAGCTATGACATCAAGCCAAGCCATTCTGGAAGCCAATACTCTTGTTCCAACATGACCATATTTTGCACCTCATATCTGAAGACATTCCTTGGCCAAATGTCAAGATGGGGAACAAATTTCTCAGGAACTGGCTGGGCCTCCCTTGGGGCACTGTGCCTCTCTGGTCAGGACAAGTGAACACAAGAGTAAGAGACATGGCTATGGCTGAGCCACACCATACCTGGATCCCTTGCAGTGAAGAGACTCCCATGTAGAGGAAAACTCCATAGAGCACTGGCATTGGGATGAACTGCGGAGAAAGGCACAAGGCAAGAGCTGTGGCATCCCGGCAACGCTAGAACTCGATATGGACCAGGCTTGTCTCGAACTCACAGACACCTGCCCATCTCTGCCTCCCGAGTGCTGGGTCAAAGGTGAACACCATCATGTCCCATCTATATACATTTTTAATTCCAAAAATGGAACAAAGCCACGGAGAGTCTCGTAAACATTGTCTTTGTTTCTGCTGCCTCTTCTTTGGCTGGTGCGGAAAGAAAGCACGCGCTGGTAACATAAAGCCATTTTGTTCTGACACGAGGTTATTCCCTATACGGTAAGTCATGGGCTTCCTGTCTCCTCCCTAGGTAATGAGCAGACAGATGGGAACACGCACATGCATACACTTGTGGTCACGTGTGCACGCACACATTCCTAGTCATGTGCACACGCACACGCACACAGATGTCACAGATGTTATTTAAATCTTTCTATAATCATCACATCCTCAGGAACTTTGTGTATTTTGTTTGACATAGACTAAAAATAAATTCATGCTTTCTGACCTAAGACTTGAGGGCAGAGGAGAGGAAACGGGTTGAGAACATGTTGTACACTGCGCTTTTTAAAGTGTCCACACAGCATGTGAACAGGGCTTTTCTGTCACATCTGTTCAACTTAGAGAAACCTTCATGCAAGTGTGAACTGGAGAAACAGGCTCCAAAGCCAAAGTGGAGCGAGGGCCACAGCTCAAGACCAAACTCGGTTTCTGTTGTTTGTTCTCCAGGCTGGCCTCGAACTCTTTTGTGTACAGGAGGTCCTGAGGGTGTCTTTAAACTTCTGATCTCCCTGCCTCCATCCACGTGTGCCAACTGCCAGGCTGCTACAGTCCTGAGGGCCCAAACCAGAGCCTGATGCTGCTCCCCCGTGTCCCACACACCTAGCCCCTCAGTCTGCTTTCATCCTGGGGCTAAGGACAGCACACTTCCTCTAAGGCCACACTGGACTTTGCTGCCCCGACCCTAGAGTGACATTTCCGTTTGGTGATGGGTTTGCAGCACTGTTGGGACAGTAAGTGTGCTGCTGACGCTTCGTTATCAATGTGACCCAACTTAGGAGTTGCCTGGAAAGAGGACGCTCCAGTTCTACTGTCTGTAGAACACTGTCTTGAGCAATGTGGGAGCACCCAGCTCCCAGGGCAGCACCCTCCATAGGCAGGTGGGCCTGTAGTGGATAACAAAATTAGCTGAGCAGGTCCCCGAGGCCCTGACCTGACTTTCCTTCAGGATGGACTGGTGTTAACCTGAAAGTACAAGGTGAAGTAACCCTTTCCTCCCCAGGTTCCTTTTGGTCATGGTCTTTATCACACAACCAAAACCAAACCAGAACAATATTTATTATGATCCTAGCACACAAGATGTAGAGACAGTATGATTGGCAAAGGTTCAAAGCCAGCCAGAACCGAATAAGACGCCTCAAAAACAAATCCCCTGGGGAAGAAGGACTGGGGCAGAGCTTACCCCGGCACTGCCTGCTTGACCCGTAGAAGGCCCTGGTGGACCTCCAGCATAAAGGAAGCCATTGAGAGAAAGGGAACCAGCAAGGCGGCAGGCCAGGCAGTCCTTCAGGTCACTTGTCATAGTCTATTATTACCAGGTTCCTTTCCTTAAACACATTTAACTTCTTCCAGGGCATGCATATGTGTATGTGTGTGTGTGTGTGTGTGTGTGTGTGTATAAAAAAAAACTGTGTATGTATATAGACTGGAACCACTGCATTCCTGGCAGAGAAACCCCCCCAACCCCCAGCTGGCCCGCCCCCCGTGTTTGCTTGGCCAATGAAGGAATACCTTTAAGACAGCTGGCCCGCCCCCCGTGTTTGCTTGGCCAATGAAGGAATACCTTTAAGACAGCTGTCATGAAGACTGAGCAGCCCATCAGCACGAAGATCATAAGCCCCGTGACTCTCTGTTCTCGGATGCCCAAGAACTTGGGCTGCTCCCCTGGGGCAGAGCATTCGGATTCCAGCTTGAGGCTGTTCACGTGGGTAATGGACAGGACGGTCGCGGCCACAAACCAAGGCAAGCCCATGATGGAGCAAACTCCCAGCATGATGGCCACCATGAGCAGGTCCAGGTGGTAGCCACAGCCTTTCTGTGGGGAGACAGTCACCCTCAGTGAGCTGGCTGGAGTAGGCCATATAACACTAAGCGAAAGACTTCAGGCTCACAGCTGATGGGGGATGAGGAGGAGGGTGTCCAGAGAATTCTTACAACCCTCCTGGGGGAAGGGAACAGCGGAAAAACAGAAACTTTAGCTTGTCCTATATATGCCAATATCCGGTCTTTTTCCAGTTGCCCCTAGCTTACTCTGCGTGAAACCCATATACTCCCAAGTCAGCCTTCTCTGGAAGAAACCCAGAAGGAAGCCACATCTTGAGCATTCTAGATGGCACAGAGGGATGCTTCCGTTGCGTTCCTGAACACCACTGCTCATCCTTGCCTGGTGGATGAAGGCGTGCGGCAGCTCACTAACACAGACTGGGTAAGCCGCAAGCTCAGGGTCCATTCTGAAGCCTCAGGACAGACCCAGAGGAAGAATTCCTGCCTTGGGAAGCAGGCTCACAACCCTATGCCAGACCTTGGGAGGAAAAGCTGGATAGTTGTTGATTCAGAATCACAGCTATTTAGGGATCAGCAGGGCCTCTGCCCACCCACCACGGCACAGCTTGCCAGGAGAGTAACGGAGTGCAAGCTCCTTCCACATCTTCGCTCCATGCTCCACTCCAGTCTCACCTCCAACCAACCTTTGCAGTTAATGGGCAAGTAATGAAAGCCTCCTGAGACTTTATTCTTCTCTACAGCTCCTGGTACAGATGGGCTTATCCTAAACCGTTAACCGGCTGCGGTCTCAGCCTCCCAGGTCAGAGCCCCTGGTCACCTTGAGCTTGTGTTCCTTCCTGTTAATGATGACAGCGGTGATCTGCTGGTCCATGAATATCAGGATAGTGCACAGGAGAGCTGGGATAATTGCAGCTATCACAGTCCACCAGGGATTGGGGCCAATGGGATTAATAAACCATCCTCGATCGTCCCTTGTTGGCTAGGAGAGAAAACGAGTGTGGTTTCTGTATCTTAACTCTGGAGAGAGTGCAAACCAAACCACACCGAACACTATTCCACTTTTCCTTTTGTTCTCCTTTGAAGGAAATGCTTTAGAAAACAAAGCAAAGCATGAACTGTAACGTCCCCTACGGAAATCTCCGACCTTTTTTCCAGATCCCCTTTGGCAGTGAATCCTCACTTTAGCTTCTTGTGGAGTACGCATTAATCCTACACTGTCTTCCATTTATCCTCTGAGTACAGAGAAAGCAATTTTACCCCAGCCTCGGGACAAGTAGAACATAATTAGCAACTAATCTGTTGTTTAAAATTTGCCTTCCTTTTTTTTTTTTTTTTTTGGTTTTTCGAGACAGGGTTTCCAAAGACTAAATAATACAGATAACCCTAGCCACTCCTCGTCAAAAGCCATGCAGTCTGTGTCTGATGTACAGAGGAAAGACAAACAGACTCAGATTTCTTGCACTGAAAGTAGACTATCCCATGAGCCGCTCTCATCAGTGGTGAAACAGAGGCCCAGGAACTGGAGGCTTTAGGAGGCCCCAAAGCTTAGGGAACTGTCTGTTCTGGGACCCTCTTTCCTCAGCGACTCATTTGCTTCAACTCCTGACCCCACCCCTGACGCACTCTAGAAAAAACACCCGGTGTTGGCGGATGAACGTCTACCACCCAGAATGACCCAAAACTCAGCAAATACATGGGCTACAATACTTGGGTTCGAAAACTCAACAAGCCTGCCAAGTCCTGGATTCTGAACGGGTTAAATACAGTTTAAAAGCTTTAGAACTTATCTTTCTGTACTATGAGTATTCTAGGTAGTAGTTACGTTCTCAGACCAACACAAAATATACTAAAGCATTAACAATATTGTAAGTAGTCATAGACAAGTCTACAAACTGCAGACTAAAGATTTGGGGGAGATGCCTCTGTTAGACACACACAGATGTTGTCACTGTTCTCCAAACACTACTGCTATGACACCATTTACACTGCTGTAGGTATGAGAGGCAGTCTAGACATGGTTTAAAGCACAGAGGAGCTTGTAGACAGGGTACACAAAAATACAACATTTCCTTCCTACTGTGGAGTACCTGAAGCCCAGGTCATGGAGCTGCCCACTCGTGGCTATGGAGAGGGGAGCACTTCTTCTTTCAGAGCGGCTGAGGGAAGGGCAAACTGGCTGCTTCAGGAGAAAGACAGGAAGCAGCGTCCTTGCTTCCCAAGCCACAGTTTCTCTAAGCTCCTGTTTCTCAGGCCTGTCTCTCCCTGCCTCCCAGAGGTGGTCCCAGAAATCAACTCACATCTTAAGTTCACACATCACAGGACTTCCCCAAGGACTGGATGCTCCAAATCACCTATTTTTATACAGAAATCCCTTTGTCCTACAGTCAGCTAGGTACCGGGGAGAAAGCTGATGGTGTTCATTCACACAGGGCTAAGACTCGGGGCTCTGAGCTATGTTATATAGATGGAAGGTGTTTAACCTATTCTGCATTTTAATAAGTTTAACAGAATTAAACACACAAAATAGAAAAAACATACCAATAGTTTGTCCATGTAATCACTGTGAAGATAGTGAAAAAGATGGCAAAATACCTCACCATGGAGTATCCCTGGCTGTCCAGGAACCTGCCACATAGACCAGGTTTGCATCAGATTCACCAAGATCTGCCTGCCTCTGCCTCCTGTGTTGGGTCTAAAGGCGTGCACCACGGAACACGAAGGACTCCCTCTACCACTCTGTCTTCCTGCCATCCTGAGCTCTTCCTGTAGCTGGTCCTTGCTGCTTTGTGGGTTCTTCTTTTCCCCACCCTTTGTCCCCCCAGTTTCACCCTCTAACACTAGACAGGAGAGAAACAAGGACAGAGGGGAGCGAGAGGCATTGGGAAAGAGACCCTGGGCCTCATCCCTTTCTTTTTGTTTCTTCTTTGACCATGGCTACTAACAAACCTCAACCAACCTCCCTAAATGACCAACAACCACGGGCCGCCTCTCCACACCACCGCATCTGTAAGTCAGTAGGCACTTTCTGTTCTCCTAAAGCTTAGCAGATCAACTCTTCATCATAACAAATGTTACATTTTCCTTCTGAGCCTCCGAGAGCAACGAGATCAGTGTACCCTCAGGCATGAAGCCCGCCGAGGACCACTCACCTTGAACACACTGGGAACCTGAAGCTTTGGCGATGGGACGCCAATCAGAAAGTCAAGGATCACCATAGTGAAGATGGTGAGGAACACGGCGAAGTCACTCACCATGGAGCGAACCTGGCGTGGCGAACAATCGGAGCGGTTAAACACAGCACAGAAAGTTAGCATGTGAACTAACATGAAAATATTTACACAAGATTATTTTAGTATACTCAAAGTAACGCCCACATTACATGGCTATATTATGGAAAACCAAACCTTTGACAGAGTCTAGTCAAGACCAGTCTCTAAAGAATGCAGTTTGGGGTACCCAGGCCCACATTCAGATTTCTGAGACCAGCCAAGGTTTACTGTGCTGGCCCAAACCTCTGCAGCAGCACGTTCAAGGACTCCCATACCCAGCACGTCCCCACACTCAACAAATCACTGCCTCCTCCCGCTGGGTGAACTGCTTCACCTGCCCTCCAGTGCTCCTGAAACCACCATCAGGATTAACAGTCACAGGCAAAGGGGAGGGGCAGGGGTGGCATCTGGGATATAAATACATGAATAAATTAAAAATCACACTTTCCTCTACCGACCCCCAAAGCTCTCCTCCCTGTGAGGTCCTCCAAGCTTGCCTTGCTGTCCTGCGGGTGCCTGCTGCAGCCACACGGGGCTCCCTTCCCCTGGTGTCTGTGAAGCCAGCGCTGCTCACTCCCACCACAAGTCTCCACACCTGACAGGAACCCCCTGGATCAGAGTAGGCGCCATGACACCCAGACTTTTTACCTGGGCTCGTTTTTTTGTTTTTGTTTTTGTTTTTTAAACCATCGCAAGCACTTTACTGATAAAACAAGCTATCGCTCAGAGAGCTAACAAGTTTTGCTTAATTTTAAGTTTCAACTTTAAGCCCTGCTATAAATTACGCCCCATGAGCACAGTAAATAAATAAATTAAAAAAAAATACCAGACTCGCTGTGCCCTAGAGAAGACTTTCAGAGTCTCCTGTGTCCTTTCCCTGTGTGACTCTGTCAAATACTTTAAAGACACCAATTTTGTTTCACTGTGGCTTTTCTGGAAATCCTTTTCTGTGGTGTGGCCAAGGATCTTTAACTGAGACTCCTCTATGTTGGACAGAGTCTCCCCAGCACTGCTGACATCTTATTATGGGCCTACTTAAAATTCACCATCACCCCCCAGTACCTGCTTCATTTTTTCAATAGTGTTCATTTTCTTTGTGTGTGTGTGTGCATGTGTGGTGTGTGTGCATGTGTGTGTATGGTACATGTGTATGAATGTGGTGTGTGTGTACTTATGTATGTGTGTACATGTATGTGTACATGTGTGTATTTCTATCCATTTTCAGGCCTATCCCAAGAGGCCTGCCCCATGTTAGAACTTAGAGTGTGTTAATAAAAGACAGGAAATGACACCTGCCGTAATCTCAGTGTCCCACAGATGGCAATGCACACACATGTGCACACATATGTCAGCTTCCCACAGACAGCAATGAACATACATGTGCATGTACATGTCAGCTTCCCACAGATGGCAACGCATACACATGTGCATGTATATGTCAGCTTCCCACAGACGACAATGCACACACATGTGCATGTACATGTCAGCTTCCTACATACGGCAAAACACACACATGTGCATGTACATGTCAGCGTCCCACAGATGGCAAAACACACACATGTGCATGCACATATCAGCATCCCACAAACAGCAACTCACACACGTGCATGTACATGTCAGCTTCCTACAGACGGCAACACACACATGTGCATGCACATGTCGGTGACCCACAGATGGCAACGCACACACATGTGCATGTACATGTCAGCTTCCCACAGGTGGCAATGCACACACATGTGCATGTACATGTCAGAACCCCACAGATGACAATGTACACACATGTGCATGAACATGCAACATCACTTTGCTTTGATGCCTAAGGTTTACAGCATGTTCTCCATAGTTCTGATCATCCCTGACTGTCCCATGCATTCCCTGAAGCTCCATACCTGTGCCATGAAACAATGTCATGGTCCATCTTTCTCTGCTCTGAATTCCTACAGCACTGACTCCCAGGCTGATGGTACCAACTGTCTGTCCCTGTACTTTCCCTTCATACCCACTGGAGGATATTTTTGAATTAATTTTAAAGTATTTATTTACTTACTCTGTGTGCATGTGCACACACCATGACACATACGGAGACAGGACAACCTGAAGAAATTGTTCTCTCTCCACCGTGTAGGTCTCAGGGACTGAACTCAGGTCATCAGGCTTGGCAGCAAGCACCTTCACCCACTGAGCCCTCTCACTGGCCCTGCAGAGATCTTTGTGTTCCTCATGGCGCATGCCCAGGCTTGAGCAACTAGTGAGAGCATCTAGCAGCCACTTGATAGCTATTTGTCCTGACAGAAAACAGGTTGTGAACTTAGCTAATATGCTCAACTACTCTGCAGATTATGGAGGTCTAAGGTGGGTTTTAATCCACAGAGCCTCCACCTGCACCCTCATGTACTCTGGTACTCACTCGCATGTAGCTGGGTGAGAAACCTCACAGAAGCAATGGCCACACAGCTGCTCAGACTCAGGCTCTAATTCTGCTCTGCCTGAACAGACCTTTGCTCTTGACATACATGATGCATCTTGAGGCTTCAGATCGTCAAGGAGGGAATCCAAGCCACAGGCAGGTAGGCTGCTGCAGTCAGGGGCAGCAGCCAGGAAGGTCATAAACTACGATAGGAACCATGGGTGGGGAGGGGCTCTGGGGTCCTTTAGACTGTGCAAGATAACCTCTCCAACTGGCTGTTTTCAACAAGCCTGCTCTGGCCTTACGTCCCAAGTGTCTGGGAATCTGAGACATGAAACAGCACCGTTCTGGAAGGCCGACATTACCTCTAGAGAGCTTTCCAGCACCTTAACTTACCTGCCCCCTTTAAACCACACGGATTTAAAGCCCCTCCTTGCACATGACAGAGCTGTGGAAGAAGCTGTCACGTGCTAGAGAAGCCTGCCCCAGCATCCACAGCAGTGTGGGGCAGAGAAAGGATTCTGGCAGCCAGCTAAACCAAACACAGGTAAAACATAAGCATGCAGCCTACCCTGGTCGGGAAGTAGCGGCTTGTCTTAAATGTCTTTAAGGTGCTGGAGACGATGAAGGTGGCGAAGAACAGAATACAGGACCAAAAGAGCACATCGGGCGTGTAAGGTCCGTGGTGACTGCAGGCAGATCCCATGAATTCCCCGTGCATCTCCTGGCATTCCTGGAGCAACAAGCACTCTGGGTGACAAGAGTCGGGCACACATAACAACCGGCTGCTGCCTTCTGAGTTCACCCCACACTGCCATCCCATGCTGGGGAGCACGGGCCCACATTATCCACTTGACCACCACACAGGCTGCAGCCCTCGCTAGCAGGTCCCTGTCAAGAAGACTGTGTGGTCCTAACCAAGACACTTGGACACAAAGTTAGAACTGTCTGGAACAATCATTCCTTCCTAGGCTCTGGAAAGAACTTAAAAGTTGCTGTCATTTTTATTATAGAGAACCTTAGAACTTGAATATTCAAGCTTTGAATTTTGAATATCTGACAGAAATGTGCATCAGCTAACTGCTCCCACCAAGGATACAACAGAGATCAATAAATAAAATGTAGCAATTTTAGTGTGAAAACAGCAAGGAAATCTATAAGTATACCAAGATGATGTAGCAGAGTTAACAGTAACAAGACCACACATGGTTACTGGTTATTTCATCAAAGTAGCCCATTTTTAGACCCCAGACAGGCCTCACCATATAGCCCTGGATGGCCTCAAACCTCAATGTTTCTGGCCTTGGTCTCCCAAGTGCTAGGATTACAGGTGAGCCACTACATCTGCTTAAGCTTAAGGGTCAGGGTCCAGCAGAGTGCTGCCCTGCCTCTACCCAAGTCCTTCTTAGACGGGGCGGTCATTGCAGGGCCTCTGGCCATGCCCAGACTTACACTGACTGTCAGGTTTGCCCAGTTCACTTCTGCAGTCAGGATGTTGTGGTCCTTCCAGTACTGTAAGGTGTGGTTGTTTGGATTCTCCGGGAGCACGCACCGGCAGCTAGGGAAAGAGGATGGCAGCCTGAGGGACGCAGCCAGCTGGTTACCAAGTGCTCTTAGCTATGACTAGGTTGGAGCCTAAGAGCTGTCTGTCTTATAACTTCAGTTCTCCACGATGGGTCTAAGGGCTGAGGTATAGTCGGCTCCTCAGCAGTCCCGTCAGCTGACAGCCATTCCTACTTTTGCTTCACCTGTATGTTTAGCAGTCACGCCTTTCATAACAGAATTAAGTTTCAGCTCTTGAGAGCGAGAAGCCTCAAATACAGGGCTGGGAAGGGTGGCTCTGTGTGCAAAGCGCTTGCTATACAGACATGAGAACCCAAGTTTAAGTCTCTGGATGCTTAGGGATACTGTGGACATCTGTAATCCATCACGCCTATGATGAAGAACAGCTGGAGACAGAGTCAGCTAGCTGGGAACATACAGTGTCAAACAACTGTGAGCCTCTGCCAAACAAGATGGTGGGCAAAGACCAGTGCCTGGGGTCATCCCCTGACCTCCACAGATAAGCTGTGCCATGCACACACGCATGCACACACGCGCGCGTGCGCACACACACACACACACACACACACACACGCGCGCGCACACATGCACTTGAAAAATCCATTCCATAAAATATGCCAATTATTCTGATCTGATCATTACATATTATATGCACGTGTTGAAATATCACATTTGTACTCCGTAAATACTATATGCTAATTAAAAAATAAGCCTAGCATGCTGCTATGCCCCTGAAGTCCCAGCTACTTGGAAGACAAAGGCAGAAACACCATTTGAAGTCAGGAGTTTAAAGTCAGCTTAAAGAACGTACCCTGCCTCAAAAACATCAAATAAAAAGGCTGAGATGACTCAGTAAAAATGCCTGTGTTCAGGCTCACCTCAGAGCCATGTAAAAATGCCACTGTGGGTGAGGCCTACGGACAAGCCAGAAATGCGGGTCAGGTAGGTGGAATGCACAGGACTTCTAAGATGAGGGCCAGTGAGATGGCTCACTGGATAAAGCCATTTGCCACAAAGCTTGATGACCTGAGTGCAATCCCTGGGACCCACTGGTGAAAGAAGAGAACTAACTCCTCTCAGGTTGTCCTTTGACCTCTAAACGGTGGCCACTGCACACACACACACACACACACACACGTGTGTGTGTGTGTGTGTGTGTGTGTGTGTATATAGGTACACATACATACATACACACACACCAGAAGAGAAGGATGGCCAGCACAGTGGGGATACACGGGAAAGTAACTGGGGTGAACACTACATGATACATTGTATACTTAAATCCCTGTAGCATGCTGCAGTGTGAACTGCTTGATTCCCATGCCTTAGGAAAGAGAAAGCTCCTAATTTTCTAAGTAAATGAAATAAAATAAAAGGCGGGGGAGAGGTAGGAAGTACACTTACTAATAGAGGCTCAGGTGGTCCAGCTGGCTGTGCATGTGGATGGGGTAGGTCTCTGCCAGGTGAATCAGCTTTTCTATGGCTTCATAGATGAAAATAATACAAATCAGGGAAGCAAATGCTTCCTCGGTGAAGCGGGTAATGTAGCAGACAAGGGAGCTGGCGTCCGTTGCCACCAGGACCACGCACAGGAAGGCAGTCCACAGCCCGATGAGAGCCCGCAGGGACAGGTACGAAAGGGCGTAGTCCCTGAAAAACACCACGGCTCGTGAGGCAGCTCAGAAGCAGCAGGGCAGTGTGGCCCATCACTCCCAGCTGAGACCTGCTGTCCATGAAGACGGCACACACTGAACCCCTCAGTAAAGCCAGGGACAACGTGCTCAAGAGCCTCACAGGGCGTTTGCAGGGTGAAGGTACAGAAAACGGAGCAGGAGGAGAACATCACCCGTGCAGTATTTCCAACATCACTGCCCAGGGTGGCCACGCCTGGTCCTGCAGCCAGGAGATGGGGTCGACTCCAGTCCTGTGGGCTTCTGCTTCCAATATGAAGTGGGAAAGGTTCTTCAAAGAAAACTGAAATTACAGCACTGCTATAGGCCTCACTACCATTCACAGACAGAAAACTGAGGAGGGAAAGTAGACCCAATTTAGAAGTGTCCTAAAATGTAAAAGGAAGGGAATCTGCATCAGTTAAGATACTTTTCTTAAAAATTAAAGTCAGGGCTGGAGAGATGGCTCAGTGGTTAAGAGCACTGACCGCTCTTCCTGAGGTTCTGAGTTCAATTCCCAGCAACCACATGGTGGCTCACAACCATCTGTAATGGGATCCGATGCCTTCTTCTGGTGTGTCTGAAGACAGCTACAGTGTACTTACATATAATAATACATAAATAAATCTAAAAAATAAAAAGCCAGCCCGGTGGTGGTACATGCTTTTAATCCCAGCACTCAGGAGGCAGAGGCAGGGGGATCTCTGTGACTTTGAGGCCACGTACAGAGTGAGTTCCAAGATAGCCCAGGTTACACAGAGAAAACTTTTGTCAAAAAAAGAAAAAAGAAAAGAAAAGAAAAGAAAAAAGAGAAAAGAGAAAAGAGAAAAGAGAAAAGAGAAGGAAAGGAAAGGAAAGGAAAGGAAAGGAAAGGAAAGGAAAGGAAAGAAAAGAAAAGAAAAGAAAAGAAAAGAAAAGAAAAGAAAAGAAAAGAAAAATCCAGCAGTCAATCTGGGCATGGTGGTGCGACCATCCAGCATCAGGAAACCCAAGCGAGAAAACTGTAAATGCAAGGCTAGCCTGTGCTGCAGTTAGTTCCAGACCAGTCTGGACTACACAGAGACCTTAGTTTAACAGAAGAAGAGCTGGAGAGATGGCTCAATGGTTAGGAGTACTGGCTGAAGAGGTGGCTCAATGGTTAGGAGGCCTGGCCGGAGAGGTGGCTCAGTGGTTAAGAGCCCTGGCTGCTCTTCTAGAGGACCTGGGTTTTATTCCCAGCACCCTCATAGGGGCTCACAACCATCTGTAACTCCAGTCCCAGGGGATCCAACACCACCTTCTGGTGTCCATCCCACCACACACACGGTGCACAGGCATGCACACGGCGCACAGGCATGCATGCAGGCAGGCAAAATGCCCACAGTCATAAAATAAAGACATGTAAGTTAAAAAACTGATGGATTTAAAAGGCTGAAGATGTAAGACTTTCAGCAATGACGAGAAGACACTTTGCAGGCTCTGGAGAGAAAGACCATCTGCACTACTGGAGCTATGAGGGTGCCCACCCCTCCTCTCGACTGCATAGCAGCCACGCCCAGATACTGTCAGGAAAACCAATGTCTTACTTGCAGAATTTGAACAAAATCTTTTCAAACACCAGCACGGGCCCCGTGCTTCCCAGGATGGTGAGAGGCTGCCCAGCAAACAGAGAGTAGGCAATCCCGGTCATGGACGCTCCAAACAACGACTCAATTGCACTCTGAAGAGGAGAAAACAAAAACAAAGAGTCCACATCCCTGCACAGAGAAGAGCTGGTTTATCACACTGACTTAGCCGCATCGTGCCTTGACAGTCATCCGCTCGTATTTCCTCTAAGCAAGAGTGATGGGTACACAGTGCCTGGTACTCCAGCAAATAGACACCACTTTAATAACTCAGGTACCAAACCATCTGCCGTGATTCCTCAACTAAGTTATATCGTTCAGCTTAATCTGGTATTCAAAGATGTATAAAAAGCACAATGATGTAGTTCACACCACGAGCTATCACAGTCACCGAATCTGATTCTCACATGTTATCAGTGGATCCATTTTCCATTCTTGGGGTGGTGAGCAATTCACCTAGGCAACCAGGCACTGAAGTGACATCTAAACACATGGGATATATATACCAGGCAGAACCGTGCTCCCCCATAACTCGGAACACCAGCCACTCCCGGGAAGACCCAGTCTTCCCAGCCTTGACAAGGCAGTGCCCCCCAAAGAACTTCGGTGCTTCCGTGATATTTAAATCTTGTTTTGGACCACTAGAAATGATGCAAAGGTCTTACTATGCGTCCTTCAGTGGCTTCTCCCAGCAGTCCCCCGAAGGTGATGACAGGCGACATGCAGGCACAGTACAGGAACAGGAAGGAGGCCAGACACTGTAAGCTGAGAGCGTCCCTGTAGTCACTCCAGTACCAGGGAGCCTTCCGCTTGACATCCAGCACCAAGCCCCCAAAGAGCCTGCAGAGACAGTGCAGACAGGCCTCTAACGAAGTCCCTCTTCCATGAGGGCACAGAGCAGCACACATTTGAAAGTACTTCAAATGTGCTCCGTAATACTTTAGCTTCAACTTCACCCCAAGCACATAACTCTTTGGAATTGGCACAGAGAGATTCTGTTATAATCGAGGATGTGACACATGGCAAAACTGAGTATGTACCAAGCATTTAAAAAGTTAAGGGCTTGCATATTACCCACTTGTCAATATTCAAAAAATTAAGAAGAAGGCAAATATTAGCTTCAATTTCAAACTAAGCTGTTGGGAGGGACCTGAGAAGCAGCTAAAGATATCCCTGTCCTCTGGGACTTTCCAGATGTAAAGCCTCTCCATGTGCACACTGTCACTCTGAACAACCCCCTGCCTCAGTCTTTGCATAACAATTGACTCATGCACTTGACCAATAGAAGACAAATAGGATCAGCCACCAGGCCTGGGCAGGCACTGGAGATGTACACAAACACAGCCCGTGCTCCCAGAGACCCACAGTGCAGGAGGACAGGCGATGCATGACACTGGGACACTGGGGGTTGTGTTGACACAGGCCAGGGACAGGCATCTCAGCAGGGGCTCAGAGGAAGACCTGGGCGACAGCCAGACAAGGCAGAGGGACACCCCAGTCATGTGCTGCCTTCAAGGTGCAAAACCTACAGACACGGTTGGGGAAACTGAGTCACAGAGGCAGTAAGTGGCTTTAAGGAATTGGAACTTAATCCTAACAGCATGTCAAGTTACTGACAAAGTTTAGACAGTGGAGCAGCGGCGTGCAACACACTCTAGAACAGCCAGCCACCCTTGAGGTCACTGTGTTAAGAGAGCATGGGCTGAGAGGAGGGGAGGCTCCAGGGCTACTCAGGAGGAAGCCCCACCTCAGGACCTGCCTCAGCACTGCCATGTGGCAAAGCAACTCGGGCAGCCTGGGGGAGGGACCAGAGGTCTGACTTAAAACACAGCACCATCTGTCTCCCCCTGGACCTCTGCGGTGGCAGTGATTGTCTGGGGAGTACTCAAGGGTTTCTGGGTCCTACCTACAACAGTGTCTTGTACAAGGCCTGTCGCCCTTTACTAACAACCCTCATCTGAGGGATATTATCCTGGGAAAAAGACTCTCCTACACCTTCCTCACTGAGGCTCCTGAGATGCTATCACAATGCTCAGCCTCTTCGTGGAGGCGAGTCTGTGAATGACAGACAGGAGCTACGTGACACAGGAGACACCCACCACCTAACTGCCTAAGACAAGAGGGCACCGGCTCACTCTTCATGGAAGGACTTTCTGATTACTTCTTTTTGTATTGTTTTGTTTTTGAGACAAGGTCTCTGTATAATGAAGCCCTGGCTGTCCTGGAACTCCCTTTGTAGACCAGGCTGGCCTTGAACTCGCAGACATCCAGGCACTACCACCACCCTGCTACGACTGCTTCTTTGGAGTTAGCCCCATCTCATTCACGAGGGACGTCCAGCTATAATACAGACATTAATTAGACGAGGACGCTTCCTTTCCCTTTTGACATTGTCCTTGATGATCAAGTGTTTGGAGTCAGAAAGGCACAAAGAGATAAGAATTTAAGCTTAATGCAAGAACAGACTTAGCTGTGTAGATGGTCACTACGCTCTGGATCTCTGGCTTAGTGAACCCGTCCCTGGAGTGATTCAGTGACAAGCCATACATCCATTTGTCTGGTGTGTTCTGACAGAAACCTGTTTGAAGTCTCTGTGTTGGGGGAGATGTGGAGGGGCATTAGGGATTGGCTCTAATGCTGTCTCAATTCAATTGGGCTCCCAAAGGCCGGCCTTCCCAAACGCTGAGGGTCTTAGCCCTGAGCTCTATTTGATTGGCAACTGACATACAGCCAATGGCTGGGCAGGGAGACCGAGGCGGGACCTTGGAACTGGAAGAGAAGTGAGGAGGGAGAGACTGCCATGCTGGGGGAGAAGACAGACAAGTCTAAAGGACCACCGACATGTAAGAATCAGGAAAGTGGCCACACGGGCCACTTCTCCAATTGTGTTTGGGGTAGCAGAGATGAAATATAGATTTTAAAAGATGTTAACTCAGAAGGACCGGAGGGGAGTGTTTGCCAGCGGGAGAAGGATTAGAATTGCCCAGTCTTTGAGCTAGTCAAGGCATATTAAAATTAACTGGTGTGTGTGTGTGTGTGTGTGTGTATGTGGTGTAGTGTGTGTGTGTGCATGTGTGTGTGTATGTGGTGTAATGTGTGTGTGTGCATGTGGTGTAGTGTGTGTGTGTATGTGGTGTAGTGTGTGTGTGTGTGTGTGTGTGTGTGCGTGTGTATGTGGTGTAGTGTGTGTGTATGGGTGTAGTGTGTGTGTGTGTATGTATGTGGTGTAGTGTGTGTGTGTGTGTGTATGTATGTGGTGTAGTGTGTGTGTGTGTGGTGTAGTGTGTGTGTGCGGTGTAGTGTGTGTGTGTATGTGTATGTGGTGTAGTGTGTGTGTATGTGTGTATGTGGTATAGTGTGTGTGTGTGTGTGTGTGTGTGTGTGTGTGTGTGTGTGTGTATGTGTATGTCTTTCACTCGAGAATCCAGAGGGCTCTGGTGGGTGACTGGGAGGTGACCTGCTGGGAGCACAAAGCCGTTTAACTACCACAACATGTATATGTGTGTGTGTGTGTGTGTGTGTGTGTGGTGGGGGGGGGTGTCACTGAGACAGCAGCTCAGGATTCTTTTCTCATAGCTCTTCCCAAGAATTTGCATCCCAAATAAGGGATAGCCATCCCAGAAACCCCTTTGCAGAGGGCCTGCTGAGGTGCTTTCTGGGCTGCGAGGAAGCAGCTAGTCCATCCTGCCCTGCTCCACCCTGCCTGTGTCAACATCAGAAAGGCTCACCACACTGTCTCAGCCCTGGCTTGGATGGTCAGAAAAGCTCCCCACTGCCTTCCTGCTCCTCCTTAGCCCCCTCCAGGGGATCTCCAGATACTTCCTCACCCAACATATATAACTGACCCAAAGGCTGTGCGTTTGGCCTCAAGTCCCCACAACATGGTACACACACAGACGCATCTCCCTTCAAAGCTACACAACTAATGGTGTGAAGAATTAAAAACACACCCAGGATGGTGTGTCTTGTGACTGTACAGTCTAGAGAGCTCCTGAAACTTCACTGTGTCCAAGGTTCACGTTCACCTTTTACATAATTTTACGTAGGCTAGGATAATTTTTTAGTGAGCTGAGTGGGGACTTTGAGGCTTTGGAGCCAACAGTCCAGCAGGAGAGATGACGGTAACAACACTGTATGGTGTGGGCTGTGATGGGGAGCTAAAGAGCTCTACAGTACAAGTGTCCAGCGGCAGCCACAGAGAGTATCAGAAGGCTTTCCGAAGGAAAGAGCATCAAAGCAGAGACAGTAAGAAGAACACCAGGAGACAGGAAGGAGAGAGGTGCTGCGTTCACATCAGAGGGAACATCTAGAAAGGACTGGGGAACAGACAGGACTTAACAAATGGTTCAAGAAAGTAGAATGAATGTGATATTGGACACATTTGTGTTATGTACAGTAGATGGTCCCATGTGAACGTCAACTGTGGTCAATAAACTTCTACACAGGATGCTAGAGACAGAGGACGCCTCTTTCCTTAGCAGCGTCTGCCGGTGCGTGGCACCCAGGACGCAATGTCTCAGAACTTACCGCCCAGTCCGCTCCAGTTCTGGCCCACTGTGTCCCCCATGTGGCTCTGGTTCTATGTGGCAAACATTTCCATTTGGGACACCAGGCATTTTCCTTTTTTCCTTTTGACAGATGGAAATAAAATGAGTCCAGTCAGCCCCTCTTTGTCCTTGGTGGCAACAGGATAACACAAAAGCCATGAGAACATTAAAATGTTTGTGGTTTCCAAATATATTTGTGGATTTAACACAGTTGACTTTCCTGGGGGTGGGAGATGTATGTATTTATATAAATAAAACGACTTCCCCAATAGAATCTGCTTCCTAACTTTAACTTCCCAGAAACAAGACATGACCTAAATTACAGTTTCAAGTGTGCTTTGATGTAATCTCACAGGCCTTCAAAATCATGCCCTGGAAGGTCAGGTTAATTCTCCTGTAAACTAGAGATAAGAGCACCTGGGGGGGGGGTGGGCTTCTGGGAAGAGCAAATTCATGTGGGTAAAAGGCCCAGCCGCAGCCCAGTACACACAGGAGCTCTGGTCCCGTCCAGCCTGACAGGGAGCCATCTGGCCCTCCTCTGCCCCTGTCCTTCCCAGCACACCTGAGCGGGCCTATGCTACTGTGGATTAGCTTGTTACTCCTCCTCTGACTTTCAAGACCTCCCAACAGCAGCCACCACTATCTTACACGCATTCATTACCTGGGAAGGGACATTCTTGGGTGGCTCAATTCTAATAGATGGGTCCCACTCCCCTGGCGGGAGCACTGTCACCTGGTCCAGAAACTCATCAATCCCTGCCAGGAGGTCATCCCGTTCCTTTGCTTTATACGCCACATCATGAAAAATCTACAGAGAGGAAAAAACTTAAGAAGTCTCAGAATTCCTTCACCTCCAACCACCTCCAGTGGGCAGGACACACACACACACAGACACTCTCCAATGGGCAGGACACACACACACACAGACACTCTCCAATGGGCAGGACACACACACACACACAGACACTCTCCAATGGGCAGGACACACACACACACACAGACACTCTCCAATGGGCAGGACACACACACACACAGACACTCTCCAATGGGCAGGACACACACACAGACACTCTCCAATGGGCAGGACACACACACAGACACTCTCCAATGGGCAGGACA
>NC_034606.1:65282501-65309311 GCF_900095145.1 Mus pahari | reverse complement strand
AGAGGAACCCAAGCTCAGTGTGCAGGTGTACGCCTGTAGAGGAACCCAAGCTCAGTGTGCAGGTGTACACCTGTAGAGGAACCCAAGCTCAGTGTGCGGTGTACACCTGTAGAGGAACCCAAGCTCAGTGTGCGGTGTACACCTGTAGAGGAACCCAAGCTCAGTGTGCGGTGTACACCTGTAGAGCCACTCCAGAGGCTGAGGGAGGGAGTCTGCCAAGCTGAGGGCCAACCTGGGTTAGAGACAGGCAAGACTCACAGAGACTCTGAGAGTCGTGTTTGAAACTAGAAGGGCTCCCTAGTGAAGACGTCCGTGAAAGAATCAGAGGTCATAAACAGCCCACGCTTCCCTCTGCCCACTAAGACATACACCCGGGAAACTCTACTGTACGGCATAGCACAGAGCAATTGTGTGGGACAGCAAACCACAGCTTACATGTGACATGTAAGGGCATATCCTGACCTTATGCAAACTGGTCTTGTTTCCATGGAATCAAGTATTTCCTTATGCAAATGGCATCAATGTATTTAATTAGCCATAGTCTCAGGAAAGTTAACTCAGGTTTCACAAGTTATATTAAATACAAAGACTATATGTTCTACTTGGATTTTCTGCATCTTTAATTACTTGAAAAGGGGAGAGTTAAGTGGCCATAGTGCTAAATGCTTACAATCCCAGCACTGGGTGTTCAAGGCCAGCCTGGGCTGCGTAGTAAGAACCTGTCTATATGAAAACAAACAAGAGATAGCAGCACCAGAAAGGCCTCCCAGGGGGCTCGCCTCGCTCTTCAATGGCTCTCAGAAATGTTCCTTGAACTGCTCCCAGCAGACACTGTGACAACCATCACTTTATCCCAACAACGCATCCAATTTCTGGGACAGAGCAAGCACTCAGCATTTGTGAGAGAATGAGGAGGGCAGAGGCGGCGCGTACCTCGTCCGTCATGATGGTGGCCATGGACCTGCCAATCTCATGGTACTGCTGCCCTTTTCCCACTGGGCCCAGTAAGATAAACAAAAATCTGCCAAAACACACAAAGAGGGAGCTCTGTAAGTAAGGACAGAGACTGGCGTCTTATCTTCTCCAAACAGCAAAGCCGTGCCTTTCCCTGCTACCACACAGTGTCACTGTGCCTTTCCCTGCTACCACACACAGTCACTGTGCCTTTCCCTGCTACCACACAGAGTCACTGTGCCTTCAAGGAAAGAACTAGCCTGTAGCTGAATGTCACCTTGTTATGGCCAAACACCATTTGCAGCTATTTATGAGACATTATTCACTAACGTGGCTGGCTACATTTCTTAGAGTTACCATAGACATGATTTCTAGCTACCTGAAGGATGTCCTTTCAAAAGACAGTGTTGTTGTGTAAATCCAAGGTTACATCTAATTCCCATTCTTTGTTCTAATAAGAAGACAGGGAAGGGCAGGGTAAGGAAGCAGAGGAGCGCCCTGGGGAGGAGTTGTGCTCCCCACATCTGAACTCCACAGTTAGTGGGCTCCGAATCACCACGCCACCACCTGTGGGCCAAGTCCTGCCAGCGCTGTGGAAAGACACCAGTACCTCTGCCCAGAGCCGGTTCCCAGGAGACTGCCCTCTGACTGGGAGAGCGCCTCTCGGTGTCACATGCCAGCCTGCTCCCACTGCTCCAAGGAACCCTGACACGGCTCTCCATGCAGCACACCCTAACTTTAGTTTCCAGCGCCAGCACTCACGCAAGTCTGCTTTGAGTAGGCTGCCCTCAGCCTAGCCTCACGTTACCTTGTTGGGATGGGCACCTCCGTCAGGCCAGAGAGCAGCACTGCCGGGGAGAGCCTCACAAAGGCCACGATGGGCCGGTCCAGCGTATCCACCTCTCCCACCAGGACATTGGACGCCTCTGCTCCCGTAGGAATTTTTTTCATGAAATGAAGATCCACCTAGAAATGCACGAGAACCTTCTGGTGATTTCATCTTCAACACCAACCACCTTCTCCACAGCTCCACTTCACATGTCATTCAAGGTTAAAAACATCTCTCACTGTTCTACTTCATCTCCACAAAATCCATGCGTGGAGGCAGCACAGATCACATCAATCCCACTGTTTAAAAACAAAACAAACAAACGGAAAAAAACCAAACAAACAAAGCAACTAAGACCAGGGAGGAATACTGACTAGAAATTATACATGTAAATCAGCGTGTGCATGTGCGTGCCCACACATGCAGCAGCAGCACACACACATGCGAGAGTCAGTGCTCTCCTTGCTTGGTGAGGGATTCAGGATGGAACTGAGATCCTCGGGCAGCAAACACCTTTACCTACTGAGCCACCTCAAGAATCAAAGTTAGTGCAAGAACTTTGGCCTGATTCCATCCCGTCATGCTCCTCGAAGGCTCTGGGTAGCAGTATTTTTCTTTTCCAATATCTGACTGCTTTGTCACGTGCATGAGTCACAGCCCCCAAGAGTCGTCTGAGACATCAGGAGTGTCAGGAGGCAGCCACACAATGCCGTCCTGACAACTTGAAGATGAGAAGGAACTGCAGGGCCGTCACTGAGGAGCCAGCCTCACCCAGGCTGGTGTACATTATACAAAGGGAGAAGACTTGAGTGATGGGCACCCTGTCCATAGAAGCAGCACCAGTCCTGGGACTGTGAAATAACAGAGAGAGGCCACCTTGCTGCATCTCCTCACCTTGCTCAGATCCACAGGGCTGTGCTCACAGTTCACACCATTCTTCACTTCAAGGTTTGAAGCTGGAGCAGACTGAGGAGACACCGTTTGCCCTGGAGGGAGAAAGCCAAACAGAATCTGCTAGGAGCTTGTCCTTTCCCCTCTGACACAGCCCGGCCCTCACAGCAGAGGTCGAGAGGACTCTGCGGCAGGGAGCAGGGTCCCTTTACATCTGTCCCCACACACTTAGTGGTAAGCAGGAGGCCTGGAGACTCCCTCCATCTTCCTCAGCCGTCGAAGCCTCTCTTATTTCTCTATAGCCGTGGTGACCTTCAGCCAGAAGTGCACATGGAACTCTACAGAAAGCTTGCAGAAACAGGTTCCCAAAACAGGTCTGCACTCTCTGACTTAGACTAGAAGATAATGCAGACAAGGCCCTGCCCAGCCACGGGGAGGAAGCCATTAGCAGCTGAAGAGTTTGCAACCCACCTGCACCCGAAGCGAAGGACAGTCCTGCTATGGTCTTTATTAACTTGAGATGTGAAGGGCTTTAACAAACTGTCCAGGGCCACAGACTGCGGACGGTAGAGCCAAGAGCACAGAAGCCTGTCTATGCTACAGCATTCTGTGTCTAGGCCAAGACGTCTGCTAGTTGAAAAAGGCTGCAGGGTTCCCTTCTCTGCTCCAGATCAGCAGTGTGGGCACTGGGCACTCTCCTCACAGCTGCTCCCTTTCTCTTTCACAGAGCACAAGGCAGGGGGGGGGGGAGAGGTACCAGTCCCAGGCCACCCTGCTTACCGCTCACCAAAGAGATGTAGTGCGGAGCAGCACGGCCTCCCCCCCACCCCACGTCAGCACCTCCATGTAGTGCGGAGCAGCACGGCCTCCCCCCACCCCACGTCAGCACCTCCGGCTAGTCCCCGAATGTCTCACCAACAAGACAAACCGCAAGCGCCCACAACCCCCCCCTCACCGTCTCTGTCCATGGAGTGCGGGTCAGACTGCTTCTTGCCAACTTCAGCAAAGGAGCGGACGATGGGGATCAGGTTGTTCCTCCTCTTCTCGTTCTGGTGGTGGTGCTTCTTCAGCAGGGCTTCCCGCACTTTAACCCGCACGCTGTCGCTCAGGTCTCGGAGCAGCTCCTGCTGGTCCAGGATCAGGTCTAAAAGCAGAGATTCCAACCAACACAGGAACAGAGCACCCGCATCAGGTGCCTGGGGAAGGAGCGGCGGGCGGCAGCGGCAAGCTGCTCCACCCTCTTCTACCAGTTTTATCTTTTCTTTCCCTCTTAAAATTCCCCAAAAGAAAAAAAAAAAATCCTCAATCAAAAAGCACCTGTAGCTCCCAGAAGCTGGAAGGACCAGGAGAAATGTTCCTGCTGTGGGCCTTTGAGGAATATGCAGCCCAAACTAAAACTCATTTCAGATTTCTGATTCCCAAACTTATTGATTGGTTCATTGGTTTTATTTTGAGACAAGATTTTGCCACAAGCCTGGGCTAGTGTTGAACCTGATCTCCCTGCCTTAACCTGAATGCTGGGATCACGGGCATGGCCACCACATGGCTGGGGATGTGTCCCAGCGGTCCTAGGAGGTTAACAACACAGGCTTGGTGGCTGTTTTCTGATTTTTGTGACACTGCTGAGTGACCCTCAGTCTCCAAGGGTGACACTTTTCTTTCACCTGGCCTACGACCCCTGTGCCAGCTTCAGACAGGTAGAATCCCCACCCCCACTGCTGACTACCACAATCACCTCAACCACCTTTAGAAGATCTAGAGGCACATTTAAGTTCAGATCTGTTTCCCAAGTGTCATAGCAGCTCCGATTACACGCAGACACTGCCATCTGGATGCTGCCAGATTGTTGCCATCAATTCTACCTCCTGAGCTGCACTAGAAACCGTGCCCTTTCGCCACTGCCCCATGGGGGCAGCGTCCTGCCTCCTCTCTTCCCATGGCCTGACAAATTAACTCAGCCTCCATCTTTCTTACAGCTGCCCTGCCAAGGCTTGGCCGAGGTCTCATTGTTGAGGACTGTAGGGCACTAACTCCCAGGGATTCCTCTATCCAAAACACTGCACACGCTTTCTTAGGAACTTGGCAGGTTCTTAGACATGTATGTAGTTACAAGTCAGTGAAAGACAGCTGTGACCCTTTTGGAACACAGACCAAGGATAGAGCTGTGTGAGGAGAATTCTGAGTGCTTATGAAAAAAAAAAAAAAAACTCCAAAAAACCATGTCCTGTGACCCCAGTTTCTTCAAACGCAGTGTGGGGATGTGCTTCCGTGCCCTGCCAGGTGTAGCGGACAGCACTGAGTTCCCTTCAGATTATTGATTATGTCCGGCTATTGCTATTTGTTTATAAGCCTCCACAAAAAACCGTTTTTGCTACGTGAGGCTTGCCCGCCAGGTGCAAAGGCTTAGCCGGCGCCACATGCAGCTCAGGCTTGGGGTTACACACTTTACTCGAGTGACATCCGTAACCCTCAGCATTATATAAACTGTATGGCCTCTCTGATGCCCATTTATGGCCTCCGATCTCCTGGGTTCTGCTGCCTCTGCAGCCATGAACAGGACACTGACATAGAACTTTTTTTTTTTTTAATCCCACTTTCCCCACAGTGGGTGGCACACCCAGGCACCACCACCTTTCAAAGGAGTCGACACAGGATTGCATCAGGACTGACCTCGGTCCCCAGGTCCCCCTCCTCAGAGAGGCAGAATAACCCAGACACCGGTGCTCCCCAAACACAGTCACTTAACATCCGCTCACACCCCACGGGCCACCCTGCACACCACACCAGACAACTCCACTAGACGGGCCACCCCGCACGCCATGCTGAAGTGCGGGGTGCCACGGCTCATCTCCTGCATCTCTTCTAGAGGAAGAGTGTGTGCTTTTAAATCTTTCATTTTTAAAAGGTACTATTACTATTATATTATTACCATTACCACTAGTGTGTGTGTGTGTGTGTGTGTTGAAAGGAAGTGCCACGGTGTGCTCATGGAGGTCAGAGCATGGCTTCCGGAAGCCAGTCCTTCCGTCACAGGTTCCTAGGATGGCACTAAGGCCGCCTGCCCAGCTGGCACGGAAAACACTGCCTCAATGACCCTTTAACTTTCTTCCTTTCCGGCCTCAATGTTCTGCTTTGTTTTGCTTGAGATAAAGTATCGCTGTAGAGTTCAGACCTCGAACCTGGCATTCTGATCTCCGGCCTCCTAAAGGCAGGTTACTACGGTGTGCGCCAGAATGCTTGACTCTCATACTTCTAAGTTTACGCCCAACTCCTCTGCCCGCCGTCTGCCCTGTACCTGAGATCTCCTCTATGCTACTTGCACGCATGTCCAGAAGGACGGAGCCATTGATGAGGCAGCTCCTCAGCTCAAAAAGGCTGTGCAGAGAGAGCGTGGCCACATATGGCTTGCTCCAGCGCTCTCCTCCGTCCTCCACGTCCTCTTCAAACTTCAGCCACCTGAAAACATTGCCAATGTGAGACACCAGAGACAGACAGAGGGTGGGGTCTGCAAGAGGGCCAAACCTGAACTGTCATGCTGAACACTAACTCCCGGTCTCATGCTCAGACACAGAGTAAGTGGGAAAAGCAAGCTGTGGTACAGCGCAAATCTCATCCTGTTTTTATTCAGAGACACACATAAAATTACAAACACATATATAAGACCCAAATACATTCCTAGTTTTATCCTTGGGATAGTAGGATTGAAGGTAACTGCCATTTCCTTTTGCTTATATTTGTTTTTAAATTTTTTAATATTTATTTTTATTGTATGTGCATTGGTGTCTTGTCTGCATGTATCTGTATGACGGTGTCAGACAGTGAGATGCCATGTGGGCTCTGGGAATCAAACCTGGGTCTTTTAGAAGCCAAGTGCTCTAGCCCCTTAAAAATCTTTAGTTATAAAATTGTCTATAATAAGCATAATTCTTAAAATTCTACATCATTTGGACACAGTGATACCACATTCATAAAACAACAACATTTTTATCAGTGCTTTGTGTGACTTCAGAAACTCACGAAGACAAACAGGGAAGACTCGCTGCCAACTAGCTTGTTTAACTCTCTGCCGTGGAAAATGTCCACAGCAGTGCATGCACTGACCCTGCACCACGCAGAGCTGGAGCCAGGCTTACTGGTCACCACATTACCCAAGAAGAGGCAAGAGGCAAGCAGGCCTGGCCGGCTGATAGGCCTGCTGCAGCAGGCAGGAGTCTGCCCCACACTCACCTGGCCGTCTCCTTCCACTCGGCGTCTTCCCCCTCTTTCATACAGATCTCGTCCAGCTCTGTGAACAGCTCATGAGGCACGTGTTCTTCATCTTCCTCAGTGCCAAGAATGAACTGAACACGCTGAGATGGGGTGTCTAGGAAACCAACCAGAGAGAGAAATGTCTGCATGTGTACCAACCTCCAAATCAGAACAAAAACAGCATTCTGCCTAGCAGCTTGGGGGTATACAGAAGATGCCCTGAACGCAGGCTTAAACGTTCCTTTTTCTTAGAGGAAAGGCTGGCCTATGGAAGCATCGCCACAAGGGAGCAGAGCTGTCAACTGAGACTACTCGAAGAAGTCCCACAAGAACCTAGAAACCTGGAGAGAAGGCTCAGTGGCTAAGAGCACTGGCCATTCTTCTAGAGACCTGGGTTCAGTTCTAAGCACCCACATGGCAGCTCACAGCTGTCTGTAACTCCAGTCCCAGGGATCTGGGGCCCTCTTCTGGCCTCCAAGGGTACTAGGCACTCACGTGGTGCACAAACATACATGTAGGCAAAATACCTGAGCACATAAACGGGTTTGCTGTGTTTATAGTTTCTTAGCGATCCAGCAAATTCCAGTAAAAAGAAGTGGCTAATTCCCTAGCAAAGGGACTCTGACGCTGTTGATTGGGGTGCTGAAATGTAAAATTTCAGGAAGGCATTTTTAATCCTTAGAAGTACTCCTTCCTATTGGGAACCCCAGACGATGACTTTACATGGCTATGCGCCTCCTGCACTGCCCACGCCTCACCACCTCTCCCCACCATGGACCCCTGTCCTTGCTCCAGGGTGTTACCGTGGGCCAAGGATTCCAAGCCCTCCTCGCCCTGGCTGGCTCCTTTGCCCCGCCCTCCTCGTCTCCGGTGCTTCTGGCCATGAGTGCGGTGATGCCGATGGCTCTGCCTCCCCAGCGGCATCCGAACCCCCACATACAGAGTTCTATGACCTGGATAGAAGCAGAAGACTCAGAGAGAACTCCTTTCACAAAAGGGTGTGGCATAATTAAGAGCAACAAGATCACAAGTTTTTGTACTGGTCACTTCTGGAATGTTTAAACTTCATAGACAACTCTCTCCTCTACCCCACCTCCCCACACCCCACCCCCAGGAGTTGTGTCTTCCTTTGTCCTGCACTTGGCTGAAACCTCAAAAGATATTGTGACAATCAAATTGAAGAATGTGTGCTTCATTATGCATATACTACCTATGAGAAAATGCATGATGGCTGGGACTTGTGGGGAGATCAAGGGAGCAGGGCATGGGAAGGGGCCGGGGCAGCAGAAAGTGTTCTTCATCTTCCTCAGTGCCAAGAATGAAGCATGCACAAGGGAAGGGGGAGAGGGAAGAGGTGAAGGAGGGGAGGGGAGAGGGAGGGAGAAGAAAGGTGAGAGGGGAGCTGACTTTAAAACTGTGAATATATGTTACTTATTGCTATCACAAGGGCAACGTGAGTGATACTTGAACAAGCCGTTACTATATGGTAATTGTGGCAGGTCTTGGCAGAGAGGCAGCTTAGAAAAATGGTTGAGGGCAGTTAAGGTTCCAGTCAGCCTGCCCTGGGTTCAAAACTCCATTTTATCACCAGCCGTGACATAAACAAGAAATCTACTCTTTCTAGATTCTTTGTTAATTGTTTTGGTTTTTGGCTTTCTCTGGAGCTCACTCTGTAAACCAGGCTGGTCTCAAACTCATACCAGCCTGCTTCTGTTTCCTGGGTGCAGGGACTAAAGGCATGCGCCACTGCCCAGCACTTGATTCATCTTCTAAAAGGAACACTAAAGCTTGTTTTCTTAAACTCGCAGAGCAGTAACTAGGAAAACACGGTGCTGGCAGACCATGCAGGGGCCCAGCTCTGCACTGGGCACTACGACATCTAGACTACTGCTGACCGACACGGTAAGTCAGAAGGAACGAGGCTGGGTTTAGAGACATTAAAGTTAGGGCACAGAGAGCAGAGAACATGGAACGCGATGGAAGACGACTGACCCGATGCCCCTCCTTTCTCGTCTTCTGCTCCCCGTTCCTCCTACAAACCTCTCTGGTTTTTCATCTTCAGCCCGACATCCAGCCTTCTTTCCAGCCCCCAGTTCAGAATCAAAGCTTCATGGCCGTTCCCAAGCCTAACACTCAGGGTCCTGTCTGTCGTTTCCACCTGATTCCTGCTCTCTGCGTCCAGATCTTAGCTGTGCCCACACTGTCCCCAAGGCTCTTCCCATCCTTCCAGGGAGCCCCTGAATCCAATCTGCGCCCCTTCCTCCCCCCCTGAGCCGTCCTTTCTTCTCACCTGACTTGGAAGGCAGGGGCCCTCGGGAGGTGACTGACTCTTCCTTTGAGGAGGGAGCACCTTCCCCCACTGCCCTGCCCTAACCCCATACAAGCTACCCCCATTCCCTTTCTATCCATCCTTCCATGGTTGACCTTAAGAAGCCATCTCACTGAGGAGCTGCCCGACCCCATTTCCCCCTCTCCTTCCTTCCCCATCAGGAACTCCAGGCACAAATTTTTGCAATCTATTTTTAATAAGGGTTCAACCTCTCCTCTAGCCCACCACCCAGCAGAGGTAGTAGAAGAGAAAAGCTATTAGGATATGGGGGAAGTGGACCTGTTAGCAATAATTATTTGGGGGGTGAGATCAATCTTCTTTGGTAGTTCAGTCCCATAGCAAATGTCAAATACAGCTCAGTTCTCTACCAAATACAGACCAGTTGTCTAGACAGGCAAATACCACACACACGAACTGGCAGCTACAGTCCAGTCCTTTTGGCCAAGTAGACACTATGCACAAACCAGCAGCTGTAGTTCAATCCTTAAAACTACAAGGCTCACCAACTGGCCTGAGGCAAAGCTGCAGAAGCAGCAAGCTGCTGCAGGAACCTCACCAGCAGTTCTTGGGCAAGTTTCTCTCAACAACACTAAGGCAAACCAATACATAGCAAGGCGGAGCAAACCAAACCAAAGCTCAGTGCTCGTATCCCACTGCATGCAGGATCATATTTTTACTCCTTCATCAGCCTTCTGTCCCTGCCCCCTACTAAAGCAGTGCTCGGTAAGGACGCCAGACCTACTCATCCTATCTCTGTCATAGCCTATTTCTCAGTTCCACAGACTCTGTGGAGAGCCCAACATGTGTCAGGCCCCTCTTCCTTGGTGTTCAGAGCTCCATCAGCTTTAGTAAGACTGCGTCTGACAGCAGTCTTCAGATGCCCGACAACCCACCACAGGAAGGGCTGCCCCTGACCCTGTTCTCATCTGTTTTTAGCAGTACCTCTAGATGTCAAGCTCACTCCCACATGCCTCATTTTGAGTCTTTCTATGTAGCCCAGCTTGGTCTCCCAGGCTGGCTTCACACAATTCTCCTGCCTCGGTCTGTGATTTCAGGTGTAAGCTACCACACAGCTTCTAGTCTCTATCTACAGCACCGGCTCTCAACCTTCCTAACACTTCCATCCTTGAATACAACTCATGTTGGGATGACCACCAACCATAAAACAAAAACAAAACAAAACAAAAAAAAAACCATTACTTTTGTAACTGTAATTTTGCAACTGTAATGAATTCTAATGTAAATATCTGTGTTTTCCAGTGGTCTTGGGTGACCACTGTGAAAGGGTTGATGACTGCCACAAGGGGGTCGAGACCCACAGGTTGAGAACCACTAATCTATAGAGATTAACATGCCCCCAAACAAATTGAAAATCCTGTAAAGTCAGGCTCCCAGCAGGTGTGGCGTCTCACCTAGAATCCTAACACGCAGGAGGATGAAGGTGGGCTAAACGCTGGAGGTCAGTCTGGGCAACTGAGTGAATGTGAGGCTTGCCTAGGCGAGTAAGAGAGGAAGGGAGGGAGGGAGGGAAGGAGGGAAGGAGGGAAGGAGGGAAGGAGGGAGGGAGGGGAAAGAGAAAAGAGAAAAAAGGAAAAAGGAAAAAACCAAAAACAAACAAACAAAAAAACGCTGTGAGGTTCCACCCCTACATTCACGGCACTGTCACTGTGTAAGTCCCTTGGTGGGTGCACAGATGGCTCAGCAGTGAGAGGTTTCTGCTAGTCTTGCAGGGGACCTGGGTCTGCTTCCCAAAACCTTCACAGTGGCTCACAGCCACTGTAAGTCCAGTTCTAGAGGAGCTAATGAGCTGTGTTGGGCCTGTGGAACTGCACACATAACGCACAGATACACCTGCAGGCGAAATGCCCATATTCACAATAAAAATACATTTTTAAAACAAATCTCTGGCTTAGCCAGGCAATGGTGGCAAGTGCCTTTAATCTCAGCACAGACAGATCTCTGTGAGTAGGAGGCCAGCCTGGTCTACAGAGTGAGTTTCAGGACAGCCTGGGCTACACAGAGAAACCTTGTCTCACAAATAAATAAATAAATATAAATCAATAAAACAAAAACAAACCCAACAAACAAACAAACAAAAACCACCTGAGGTGTGGGAGCTCAGAGTTACCTCAGATCCCCACTCTATCCTTCTGTACCTTTTGTTCTGGGTCCTACAGGTCACAGATGTCAAGCCTTTCTCTGCCCCTACTTTGATGAAGGAGGTTTCCTTTTTAACAAATTTAATACCTCAAGTAATATTACAGGTCACAGCCCAGATCATGGCTCATCCCTGTGAACTTAGGACTCCAACGCTCAGTTCTCAGCCCCTTCTCTGGACATTACTTCCTTTATGACAAGTTCACATAGTCAACATGAAAATAAATGATTCCCTGTGAGACCCAGGTGATCTGCTCAAAGGGAGCTGAAAGGTAGCCCTGCATGCTAGCACAGAACATCTGGAGATCAGGGTAGCCCTGCATGCCGGCACGGAACATCTGGAGATCAGGGTAGCCCTGCATGCCGGCACGGAACATCTGGAGATCAGNAGCCCTGCATGCCGGCACGGAACATCTGGAGATCAGGGTAGCCCTGCATGCCGGCACGGAACATCTGGAGATCAGGGTAGCCCTGCATGCCGGCATGGAACATCTGGAGATCAGGGTAGCCCTGCATGCCAGCATGGAACATCTGGAGATCAGGGTAGCCCTGCATGCCGGCACGGAACATCTGGAGAACAGGGTAGCCCTGCATGCCAGCATGGAACATCTGGAAAACCACCTGCATGTATATCTCTGCACCTTCACCAGCCCCAGAGTAGCTGCTTTCAGCTCCACCCACCTTTCACAGCCGCTGCACCACCTCACCCTGTCCACCTGAGCCAGGCTGCTTGCTCTTCCTCAAATGGGTCGGGGCTTTCTGCACAGGCACTTACCCAAAGTTCAGGGCAAATCCCCTGCCTCCTCAGCAGGGTTTCTGATTTCCCTGACCTTCTTCCAAGTCACTCAGAGCCCTCAGCTAAAGCTTTTCCCACACACTTCCTCTGCCTTGCTTACAGCCCAGCAACTGCCTTACTCCCTGTGCACTCCTTAAGGTCCTGGCTTTGATTCTGCCCAGAGCTGAGTGCGGATTCCAGGGCCTTGCACTTGCTCTAGCGTGCCCCAGAGCAAGCAGGCATTCCACCATGGAGCTAAATCCCCACCTCTCCCCATCCTGCCTGCACTGTCTCATGCACTCAGTACTCCAGATGGAGTATCTGCATTCAGCAGATGGAGTATCTCCAAGTGCCTCCCCTGGGTTAGACCCTTGAGACCTGCTCAGGGTGCAGGATGACCTAAGGGAGCCTCGGATCTGAAAGGGGCCACAAAAGGACTCGATGAGCATGAAGTGCTTGCCAGAGCGGAGGAGGAGGAGAAGGAGGAGGAGGAGGAGGAGGAGGAGGAGGACGACGACGACGACGACGACGATGACGTCGTTGTCGTCGTCAGATGATGTCGTCGTCGTCGTCGTCCTAGCTGACCTGTGGAGCACCTTCCTCTGCATTTGAAACCCTCTATCTTGGAGGAACACCAGTAGGCCACAGGGTGAGAGAAATGCAAGAAGCAACATGGATATTGAAGAGAGGTGAGACCTTCCATCCCTAGGAAGTGAACTACGGGAGCCCCAGAAACTGACCTTGTACAGGATCACCCCCTCCTGGAGCATAAATAAGCTGTCAGGGTTGCTGAGAGGAGCTCACAGGCAAACTGAGCAGCCTGAGACACACAGCAGGCGAGGGCAGACACCTCAGAAGTCAGACTTTCTGAGGAGAGCTGCCAAGTCCTCATCCTCCCTCACCAGCGGTGAGGTGCTAAGCCAGCTCAGCCTCCACAGTCTGCGCCCCACCATCCAATGCAGGTCGGGGTCCTTGGGGCGATGCTAACATCTGTCTAGTTCTCCTTTTCTTTGTGAAACAAAATAGGAACAGCAATGCCTAGAAGATGGGCACAGACTTGTTAGCATGTGGGGAGGCTGGGAGAATGCTCTCTGGTGGAAGTACACTCCTCCCGTCCCCCACCTCAAGACTGTCATGTACATATCAGAACACTCTGGACAGGCAGATCCCTGGGTGTACAAGAAGGAACAGCAGAAGTGGCCATCTGCTAAGATGTAGGATTCCAGACTGTCTTAGTCAGGGCGACTACTGCTGTGATAGAGCACCAGGACCCAAAGCAGCTCAGGAGGAGAAGGGTTCTCTCTGCTCAGGCGTCCACACCACAGTTGGGGGGTGGGGGTGGGGCGCACTTGTGTGGAGGCCACGAAGGAGGACTGCTCACTCCTTTGTTCCTCAGTGACCTGCTCAGCTTACTTTCTCTTATGACAACCTACCCAGGGGTGGCACCGCCCACAGTGGGCTGGTCCCACCACATCAGTCACCAGTCAACAAAATGCCATGCAGACTGGCCTATAGGCCAGTCCTATGGTGGCAAATCAGCTGAGAGTCCTTCTTCTCAGGTGACCCTGCCTTGTGCAGAGCTGGCATAAAGCTAGTCTGCACATGTCTCTGGCGTTCTCAGGGCACCCTGTAAAGTGCGAGCAAACTGAATGCCATCCATAACTGATGGTATTCCACCCTAATACACCCGTGAAATCCCCACAGCTCATCTCTGAAGTCACCTGTGGTGGCACTGGCAATGGAATGGCGTCACCTAATTGTGCCGGGTTCTGTCCCAACATCTAGAATATGCACAAAGTCTTCGGAAAACACAGCCATAATGAAAACTAAAATATTCTTTTTAAGTACAACTGATTACCTCAGACTGAGGAGCTACTGTGTCTGGGGACGACCATGTGAAAGGAAGAATTAGGGAACATCAGAAGGAACCTCCTGAGTGAGAAAAAAGGGACATCAGAGGGGGCTTCAGGAGAAGGGACATGGGGGGTTGCCTTCAGGAGAAGGGACATGGGGGGGGTGCCTTCAGGAGAGGGGCATCGGGGGATGCCTTCAGTCGAGGGCCCAGTGCGCATGCTAAGGTGGATGTGCACACTGCTCCCACGGTGATCACGTCGTCACTCGGCCTCCCGAACGGTGACTGGGCTCTTGTGAAATTTCGTGTATCTGCGCAGAGCTGGACTTGGCTTTGCTAGAGCTGTCCCGACCACGAGCTTCCTCTTATCCCAATAGTGTGGCTGTGACTACTGCTTCTCTTTGACCATGTTCTGACCACCCCCAGGGCACCCACTCTGGAAAACTGCTAGCATTATTTAATTGTATCTACATTCTCAAAAGAAAAACACCAGAACCCATTATCAGGCCTCATCTCTTTGACTAATTTACCCACTGAGACGATCACAGTAAAGCACGGAGAAACCACAGACTGTCTGATGTCGTAAATCTAGGTTCTAATTAATGTTCTAGGTCCTAGAGGAGGTCCAGCCTTGGCCATTCTTAGGTGCCAACACAATGCTTAAGTTGTTCGAATCTCCACAGTGCTGCCGAAGGGAGCAGGGAGGGGCTCTGTATGTACTGAGCACACACCATACGATCTGCCTCAAAAGTTAAATCCCCACCAGGCTGGTAGGGCGTAAAGAGAAAGACATCCTTTAGACGCCCTTGCTGGCTCTGTAGGAAGAAGGAAAAGCATCCATCTTAGAGGAGACACCTTCCCTGCCTTTTGAAAACACCAGAAAGACATGCCAAAAATGAAACCTAGTTCAGCAGGGTCGGAGCTGGGAAGGACCAAATGGCTGTCACGACAATGGCCTGTCAGTCTCTGAGCTAGGAATTCTGAAGCAAGGACTCAGATCTTTCTGAGTAAAATTAGTAGAATAGACGGCAAACAGATACCAGGAAATAAAGCCCAAGCCGCTAGCTGGATTCTGGCAGCCTGGTGACCCCACCAACTTAACTCTATGATCACTTCACTGGTCATCCAACCAGGCAGGCACCCACTGCCCAGCCCAGCAGCTCAGCCACCACCCTTCCTTCTTATCCAGCCTCTCCTCAGTCAGTCAGATCAGCCTACTGAGCCCGCCAGCCTCTCCTCAGGCAGTCAGACCAGTCTACTGAGCCCATCAACATGCTAATAAAGCACCTGGTCCAGTAAAATTTGTAAGAAAGATGTTGATGTTTTTAAAATTAAGAATGTAGAATGTACACACACACACACACACACATACACGCACGAGCAGCCATGAATGAGACACTGGATCTTTGGAGCAGAAGAGAAACCACAGGCATGAGTCACCCACAGAGACACGAGGGGCCTGCGGAGCGCGCTGCCCTGCATGCTGTTTACCCAGCACTCGAATGCAGCTCAGCTCGTGTTAGTGAGCACTAAGCTCTGCTCCCCAGGGCTTACGGGGTGACTCCAAGTCAGTACACACAGGGGAAGTCTTACATGTGGAATACACATAAGCCTCTAAAGCCATAATGCATTAAGCTGACGTCAAGCATCATAAATCTAGTACTTAATCAGGAGTAATGGTCTGCCAGGAAAAATAGGAACAGCCATTCCTCTAACACACACTAGTGCCTGGTCACCCACAGGGCTGAGAGAGACCCCACCCCCTGAGATGCACACCCCACCCCATGTGCTGCTGCTCTGAGTTATCTCAGGAAAGTTCGGCTCATAGTTGCTCTCGATTGTTTAATAACTCTTACTGATGGAATCAGTTCACTCAAATGGACCCATATTTACTGTCACCAACATCTCCGAGAATGGTGTACGGGAACATGGGCAAGTATACAAAATAAGGGCAAAGAAGACACAGGGTTTCTCGGCAGCCACAGAACCTCGAGAGATGGCATGTGCCTCCCTCAACCAGGACACAGTTTATGGCATCCTCTATTAAAGCTAGGCTTTTTTTCTCTGGGTGTGCCTGTAGGAGATGCCACCACCCCACATGCAGCTTCACCTCAATGTGAGTCTGGGTGGGACCCATAGCATACCCAACCCTCAGAAAACTCCAGTCCCTCTCCTCTCCCCTCCCCTCTCCTCTCCTCTCCTCTGGCTCTGACATTTCAGGACTGGGCCTCCATTTGCATGTAGTCTACTGTTTAAGAGCTAACAGGAGAGATTCAAGTTTTCAAAAGGATCTGGTCCTAAAAGGCCACTTCCCACACAGTGCCCTCCACAATGTGTCATCCTCCAGCTTTCCTCTCAGCAGAGGAGAGCATGAACCAGAAAGGGGTGACATCATCTGGAGATGCTGCCATCTGGAGATGCTGCTCCCCAAAGCTCCACAGATGACCTTGATGGGTGAGACCTGGCCTTCAAAATCCAAGAGAGTTTGTAGGAGTTCGTTATGCTATTGTCAAGTACACAGAAAATACTCATACATGTTCCCTTCTCAGCAGAGGACTAAGGTCCACAGGGTAACAGCCAGAGGACCGCGGAGCTGCTAGCAATACACTCGGGGGTGCGTCACAGAGTATGTCTATATGATGCGGCGGGGCGGTGGGGTTAGATCTGCCTGCTTTGCTCCACAGCAGGCTGAAGAGAGAGGATTCCATGAGTCTCCCCTGCCACCCAGTCAGTCCCCACAGCTTACAGAGGATAACAACACCAGCACATGCCTGAGGTACTGTGAAGGCTGGAGTTGGGGCTTGTGTTTAAATTACTGTGCTTCAGAGATCTATAAAACAAAGCCTCTAACCTGTTAGCCCCGTAGCACAAAAACGATTTCCTCGAATGCTGGGGACTGCTGCTTATGCACGTTAACAGGCTATGCATTTGTCTGCTTCTGTAAACAAGCTTGGGTGTCCCAACTACACCAGATGTGCTTCATCTCATGTAGGCAGGAGGTACGCAGGCAGGAAGCACTATGCCTGCCTCTGATTGGATGTACGCAGGCAGGAAGCACTATGCCTGCCGCTGATTGGAGGTACGCAGGCAGGAAGCACTATGCCTGCCGCTGATTGGATGTACGCAGGCAGGAAGCACTATGCCTGCCGCTGATTGGATGCAGCCTTGTGGGCTTTGCCTTTTTAGGGCCCTGGCTAATGCACTCCCATGCCAGACTCTGAGAATCTGGGTGTGGGACTGGTCAGTGGCCGTTGTTCTGGCCAGCACTTAATAAAGCTTGCTTCACATTTGGCTCAAAATTATGGGAGTGATCTTCTTGCCGGGTGGCATTCACAGACTACAGAGGAAAAGGAGAGTTGGTACAAAGTGCCTGACTCACAAAGGCCTTCCTCCACAGCAGCCCACACCCGCCACCCACCCACATTCTCAGGGAACAGACCCAGAGGCCGAGTTAGTCCCCCAGCTTTCCTCCGTTCCCCATTCAAAGGCTGAGTTTTCTCTGGGGCCTGGACCAGTTGGATGCAAAGCCCATGGCGGGAACAGGCAGCACGGAGAGAACACACCATCCCATGCTGTCTGAGCATCGGAAGCTGTCACCGCAGCAGTCAGGGAGCATGCAGGGGAAGCCCAGGGCCTCTCGCACAGACACAGACTCGCTCCTTATTAAGGCTCCTCTGGACACAAACCCTCCTCCAGGATAAGGAATGCCACCACTAATGAGGAGCCATGATTAGGAATCCAACCAGCCCCTCCACCACCCCAGCCCCCGGGATAAAGCAATACAGGACACCATATAACAGTCCAGTGAGAAGCTGGGGTCGGCCAGGGAACAAGGATGGCCCCTCCCCCTTCCATCTCACTGGAGTTTTATATGATGTTTACTGTGAACTCCCACAGAGTCTTTTCTGGTCTATTTCTGTGTTCCATTTGCTTGCTTAGATATATATTTTTTTAATCAGGTAGAAATGGGCATAGTTAGAACAGAAGAGAGAGTAGTAAAACCGTGGTTAAAAAAAATTACAGCCAAACTGAACTTTTAAAAAACTACTCATATTTTATTTTCTTTTAAATATGTGTTGATACTTTACATTTCCATGAGGTTATTAAAAAAAAAAATCAGTGAGCTAAATGAGTATTTCACGTCCTCAAAGAAATTGTTAGTATTTATGTCGAGTTTCCCAGTTCTCTGAGCATTGGTCTCTGATGAGCTGACTGGACGGGTGGGGTTCGTCACCTCGGCTCTAAGGAGGTTCCCCCGACAGAGTTTCACAGCTAGAAAGACAGACAGAGTGTGAGCCCTGGACTGGTTTCTCCCTGGGACTTACCTTCCAACTCCTCCTTCTCATAGCGAATGTTGAGAATTGTGCTGGTCCCGCCCTGATCCACCACAGCTTCCTCATCTGGTCTCTGTTTAAAAACAGATATGCAAATAGTCACAAAAACTATACAAATATTCATTCATTCAAATACTTCGAACCACAGTGTATATGCCAAGACGCTCTAAGATACCCAGAGGGGAAACACAGTGGCTGACATATATTCTTAGTTGGAACCACATAATAACCTTGAGATGCAAATATCCCAGCCAACCATTCTCTTTCCCATTGTTGTGAGTAGCCAAGACCCAAAGCACATTAAATAACTATACCCAAGGTCACAGACACACTGGGAGGAAATAAGACCTGAGAGCCATCTGAAACCTGAGGAATACCAGCAGGCTCTTGCTGTGAGTGGTGACTGCCCCTCACTTCCAAACTAACCCAGCCCCCAACTTTTATGTCCTAATGGCACACTTCAATCCTAGTTAGTAGTAATGGTGGGTGTGTGTGTGTGTGTGCGCGCGCGTGCGTGCGTGTGTGTGTGGGTGGGTGTGTAGATGGCTTACTGATTAAGAGTGTGTATACTCTTGCAAAGGACACAAGCTCAGTTTCCAGCCTATAATTCTAGCTCCCAAAGATGTGATGCCCTCTTCTGGCCTCCTTGGGCAACTGCACTCATGCAGGCATACCCATACACACATAGAAAAACAAACAAAAACAAAAAACAATACACAAAAAACAAGCCAGGTGTGGTATTGCACGTTTGTAATCCCAGCACTCAGGAGACAGAAGCGGCCTAGTCTACAGGTCAGGTTCCAGGTCATCCACTTCCGCAGAGTAAGGCCCTGCCTTAAAATTAAGAGAAAACAGATCTTTTAAAAAAGATAATAGCCCCTGTCCCTAGCACAGAAATGTTCGTTATCACATGCGCTTAGTCTGTCTTTCTTAAAGCAATGGCTGTAACTTCAGACACCTTCCCACCTACAGGGCACCAACTCACCAAGACAAAACACCCTTCACCAATGGCTGGTGCGCAGCTCTGGCCAGGCTCCAGTCCCCCAGGGATATGGGCACATCCTCACCTCCGAATGGCCTGTGCTTACCATCAGGTCCCCACCCTCCCTCCAGGTATGGCTCAGACCCCCAACTCACTCACTTCACCCTGCTCCCCTATGCCCCCAAACACAACACTGAAAAGATATTTTTAATGAGGTTAACTTATTTTTTTTTAGAGAAATTTAATGTCAAATGTCAGAGTAATTAATTTGATAATTTACTTTCATAGATATTTAAAAATACATATTATTACCACAATGAGAAATATCTCCAAGATAGAATATTAAGTTTGAAGAGCAAAGCAGAAAAACAAACACCCAAACCCTGTGATTTGCTATACTTTGTCAAAGAAAAGGAGCTGGAACATAAACGCTTGATTATGCTTTAGAATAAAGGATGTAGAAAGATGGCTCAGTGGTTAGAAGCAGCAACACCAAGTTCAATTCCTAAAATCCACATGGTGGCTCACAACCATCTGTAACTCCAGGTCCAGAGACCTTAATGCCCTCTTCTGACCTCCACAGGCACTGCTTGCAAATGATGCACAGACATACACACAGGCAAAACATTAGTAAAAATAAATAAATAAATAAACTTCAAAAGAAAGAATAAGTTACAAAAGCTTGTTTTTTAAACACTCAGATCAGGGGTGGAGAGATGGCTCAGTGGTTAAGAGTGTATTGCTCTTCCAAAGGACCTGAGTTCAGGTCCCAGTACTCACCTTAGATCGCTTAAAATCACGGTAAGCCCAGCTCCAGGGAACCAGCACTTTCTACTGGTCCCACAGGAGCCACCACCACTGGCACACATGCACACACACACAGACACACACACACAGACACACACACACACACACACACACGCGCGCGCGCGCACAC
Source organism: Mus pahari (assembly GCF_900095145.1). Taxonomy (NCBI): domain Eukaryota; kingdom Metazoa; phylum Chordata; class Mammalia; order Rodentia; family Muridae; genus Mus; species Mus pahari. Next base: position 65,289,023 of record NC_034606.1, on the reverse strand, counting down.
GCGCACGCACACACACACAGAGAGATACACATAAATTAATTTTTTTAAAAAAGGAATTCTCAAAATAAAAACAAAACAAAACAAAACAGAGACAGATGTAAAATTGGTGATGTGCCGATTTCAGAAGAGTCTATTCTGAGTAACAGTGCACGGAACGGGCTGAGGACGGGCTCCGGATCAGCTCCTGGTGGCACGTAACACAGAGGGGAAATCAGGACAAAGTGTCCGACTGCCCCCAGCAGCATCTCCGGTTAGAACAACAGAGCAAACCACAATAGCGAACATCCTAACTGTTCTTTCTTTTATGCTTTCCCAGAAGAAGTCTCACCCTGTAGCACAGGCTGCCCTGTAGCTCAGGCTGGTCTAGAATTTGCTCTGCAGTCCAGGCTGGCCTCTCAGTGTACGGGGATCAGTCCTGGTGTGGGTATCTGAGGGTACTGCGTGCTACAACCATATCGAGAATGGGAAACAACAGAACTCTCGGTGCTGCTGGAGAAAGACAAACGTCTGCAGCCACAGTGGGAGACACTTCACACAAAAACTTACTCTTATTTTGTAATACACTGTTTGGTATTTACCACTAAAACCGAAACCTAAATCCACATAAAATCCTGAACATAGATGTTCACAGAAGTTCAACTCATCACTGCTGAATACTTAAAAGTCACCAAGATGTCCCTCTAAATGAACACACAAACTGTAAACTCAGAATTCAGGAAGCTGAGGCAGGAGGATCACTAGCTCTAGGGAAATTATGAAAGAGAGAGAGAGAGAGAGAGAGAGAGAGAGAGAGAGAGAGAGAGAGAGAAAAGAATAATCTATGTACTGAATAATCCCAGTTCTGTGACATTCAGGAAAAGACAAAACTATAGAGATTTAAAAAAAAGAAGACTCCTCCCCAGGGGCTGGGGGAGGGACTTACAGTCAAGCACAGAAGATTTTAGGGCAGGGCAGAAAACCATCCAACTCTAAGACCACGCCCTAACGAAGCTATGGACATAGCCTTGGTGTGAAAGCTGATCTGTCGGGTGGGGAGGGACTGCAGGGGAATTTCCCGTCCCTTCTGCATTGTACCATGAAAATAAAGCTATTTATTACAAAGTCTCTAAAAACCAGAACAAATGTGACATATGGAAGAGAGGCAAATGTGACTGCTGAGGAGGACACGCAGCTGGAGAGCCTGTCTCGCCCTTGACGTGACACGGTGGTGCTGCAGAGGCCTCTACAACACACTTTAAAGACACACTGAAGTATTTTCAGATGAAGCTCATACCGTAATCACAGACAGCTGTGAGTTCAAGGCCAGCCTCAGCTACATAGTGAGTACCTGGCCAAGAAGTCTACACAGAAAGACCCTGGGGAGGGGAAGGGAGAAGGAGAGGGAGGGAAGCGCCTGGTTTGACCCATGCAGTCCACAGGTAACTCCAGACCTCCCTCAGCTGGCCCCTCGGTGGTGCGATTTGACAAACGGTTCCCACCTGCACGCCAGCTCTCCTTACAGCTGGTCTGTAGAAAGACTCCTACGGAATCCTCTCTGATCTTTTTCCCTTGTGCTGTACTGGGGGTTGAACCGAGGGCCTTGCACATGCAAGAGAGTTACACCGCAGCTGAGGAACCTTTTTTTAGGTGTGTGGAGGGTGTTTTGCCTACATATCTGTGCACGTGTGCCTGGTATTGGGGGAGACCAGAAAAGGGCATTAGATCCCTGGAACCAGAGACAAGACAGTTGTGAGCAGCCTTTTGGGTGCTGGGAATTGAGCCAGGGTCCTCTACAAGTGCAGCCAGTGCTCTTAACCAATGAGCCATCTCTCCACCCGACAAGGAACCGTTTTTAAGTAAAAACGAAAACCAAACCAAACCCACCTGTCCTGCTTCCCTATCTGCCCACGAGTTCCTTTCTTCTTGCTTTGTTTTTAAAGACAGGATCTCAGTGTGTAGCCCTGACCAGCCTGGAATTCAGAAACCACCTGCCTCTGCTGGGCTTAAAGGTGTGTGCCACCACACCCACCATGGGCCAATGAGCTTCTAACAGCTGGAAGCATGTGTTTGTCATACTTGAGCATCTCCTACAGCCCAGCCGCCTACACTGTACCAGCGTGTACCTCTGTGAGCTCCATGGAGAGCGGAGGGAAACATAGAAGAGTCAAGATGGTGTGTGTGTTCCCTGTCATTGATACAAATGATTCATTATGCAAATATCTCTCCGTTGATATACATTTGAAATGTTCCCCAACTTTCAAGCATATGCCAACTTTGTCTGAAATTATTAGACTGAAAGGGAATCAGGAAATCTCGGTCCTCTTGGTCTATGCCTGCAGCAGGGCCACAAAGGTTGGCTCTATGGCCTCTACAGCCCCCACTACTTAAGGAAGCAAGATTTTTCAACTTGGAGTCCATGACCTTCTAGGAGACCGATGGATGTGCACCACCAGAGCAGGGAAATGACAGTATGTGCATTTGGTGGTGTGGGGGGCAGTCCATAGCTTTTACCAGATTCTCAGAGGAGCTCGTGGCTCAGGAGAGATTAGTCACAAGGAGTACATTGAGCAAGCTCAGGGGAAGGGAGAAGAGTAGTGAATTATGAGAAATCTTCCTTACAAGTGAGCCTCCTTCCCATGCTCCCTCCTAGTGGCTCATTGATACTGCTGCCTGCTAAACATGAACTGGAGGTCCCAGGGACTAGATAAAAAGAGCTGAAGTGTTCATTCACATTACAGCATTGAAGCTGCATGGCTGGAGGCAGCTCGGCTGCGAGGAGCACTTGGTGTTCTTGTAGAGGACCAAAGTTTGGTTCCCAGCACTCACACCAGGCAGCTCCAATAAACTCCAGCTCCAAGGGACCTGACGCCCTCTTCTGGTGTTCACAGGCACACACACACATGCACACGCACACACACAGATGTTTGCGCACACATACACATAAAAATTAAATTGAGCCTTTTTCATTAAATCATTGGCATTACACAGCACGTGCTCAGAGATAAAGCACTGTTATAAGCCTTAAAAACTGGTCTTCTCCAGGGAAGACCCAACCAACTAGTTATCCAATACCAAGCGCCCTAGGAGCACGCACATACAGGTAACATGTGGACTGAGCAGATTGTAAGTATATTTCTAGGAGTGTGTGTGCATGTATGTGTGCTGTGTGTCTGTATGTGCATGTATCTCTCTGTGTGTAGGTGCATGTATGTGTGCATGTGTGTACATGTATGTGGTATATGTGCGCATGTGTGTCTATGTGTCATCTGTGTCTGTATGTGTATGAATGTATCTCTGTGTGTGGTATGCATGTACATGTATGGGTAGCATGTATGTGTGTGCATGTGTATGTCTGTGTATCACATGTGCCTATACATGTGTGTTATATGTGCATATGTGTATGAATGTATGTATGTGTGTATGTACACATGTGTGCATGGGTATGCAAGTGTATGCCTGGGTGAGCAAAGGAAAAGAGGCCATGAGTTTGAGGGAGACAGAGAGCAAAAGGGTGCATAGGAGGTGCTGGAGGGAGGAAAAGAAAAGGGAGAGTGATAAAATTATAATTTCAAAAAATTTAAAATATTATTAAAGGCAATGAGTGAAGCTGGGGATAGTGACATCTTTAACACCAGAACTCAGGAGGCAAGTGAATCTCTGACTTCAAGATCAACTTGGCTTACACACTGAGTTCCAGACCAGACAGGACTACACAGTGAGACACTGTCTCAACAAAAAATAATTAATTAAAAAAAGAATGAGTCAGATCTGAATGGTAAATCAAAGTCTTACTTCCAGGAACAGCCAAATTAAAAGACAGGAACAGGACTGAATCTTACATAATACTCCCAACTCCAAGACACAGCCCAGAAGGGGCAGAGAACGAAGGTCCAGGCAGAAGCCACCTAGAGCCCTGCTGTCCCCCCTGGACTCGTGGAGATGGGCCTGCCCAAATGAACCCCATCACCCTTCCAAACTTTACCTCAAACATGCCTATCACGCCCCGCTGCACCCTCCCATCCAAGCACTGCTGGCTAGATCAACAGGACAGCATTACAGAATGTTTCCTGAGCGCAGATGCACTCTGCCATCTTAAAAATCAACAACACAGAGGCGAGCTCCGCGTCCTGCAGATGAGCACTCTGCACAAGGTGCCCCTCAGCCCTACCCCAGGGGCTTCCCATCGGCTGGCAAAAGAAGTTGGTACAACTAGAATTTGGGAGTGATTTCAATGGGACATTTGTGCCTCCGTTTTTGCTGTAGCTATGACCCTCCCTAATCTCCAACATGTTCTTAAATCAGGGTTAAGTAAGAGCTCACGAGAGCTGAGAGGGGCAGGAAGACTCAAGCTTTAGTATTAATTATATATTAATACTGCTCAAAGCAAACAACCTGGTCATTTTGAGAGCTCCAGAAATCTGAGCGTGGGTGCATGCCCGCAGTGGGAACGCACTGTCCTCCCCATCAGTCAGTGCTCAGACTCACACACACAGAAGCGCCCTGTTGCTCAGCAGCCCTCAGGTTTTCTCCATCTGCCTCTTCACCCAGCACAACACCTGCTTCCTGGCGCCCCCTTGGAAGCTGGGTCACTGAATCTGGCTCAAGTCTCTACTTCTCTCTCACTCTGGCTTGGAATAAACAAAGCCAAAGATGAGATCCCTTTGGTAACTCAAGAGCTATGCAGTTCTCTGACAGCGCTGTGTCACAGGGTCGGAAGGCTGGGCAGGCCTGGGTGCCTTCAATTATTTCCTCAATGCCTACAAATGCCCAACAAGAAAACATGGTCCACAAGCCCTGTGGCAGGAGGAGTCACTCACTGGCCGTGAGCGCCCTCCCACTTTCCAGTCTGCTGGGAAATGAGATTGCACAGTGGCTCTGTGCTTTTTCCCATGAACCCCAGTTGAAGTCACTCCTGTTTAGTATAGACTTGGAGAAAACTCATAACTCATGGTCCCTGGAGAGATGCACATCGAAGCCGCAGTGACATCGGCGGTGTTCTTGACTTTACCCGGCAGAAGAGAGTTAAGAGTACAGCTAAGTAAGACTATTGAAAATTATATAAACGGCAAAGGAGTCACATTGTAGTTAAAAGCATTATAGAGCCAGGCATGGTAGCACATTTGTAATCCAGCACTTGAGAATTGAAGCAGCAAGATTACCAACTCAAGGCCAGCCTGGGCTACGTAGAAAGACCCTTTCTTTAAGGGATGGTTGGTGATAAAGACTGCAGAGACGGTTCCTTGGGTTAGAGCACTCGTTGCTCTTGCCAAAGACTTGGGTTCAGTTCCCAACACCCATGTGGTGACTCATAACCACATTCCCTGTTCCAGGGAATCCAATGCCTTCTTCTGGCCTCTATGTTAACTGTACATACATGGAGCGCCCATATACATGCACAGGAAAACACTCATCCACAGAAATATTTTTCAAAAAAATAATATCCACAGAAGCATGAGGCAGATAAACAAAACTGTAGAGGAAGATCTGAGGGGAAAACCAGAACCTGAAAGACGTGATTTCTGGCTCCGAAGGGGGAACAACAGAGGAAGGAAACTACAAGCCTAGCGGGCAGGGCTTAGTCTAACAAGACAGGAGGCCTCAGTGACTCCCTAACTACCAAGGCAGCAGTGAACGCCTTCCTACCTTATGGGAAATGGCCAAAGGCTCCATTACCTCAGGCTGCTGTAACCTAGCAGCAGAACCAAGGAGGCTGTTTCTCTTTGTGTTGACGACACTATGACTGCTCTGCCAAGGCAAACAGCACTGAGTTGATTACCTGCAGCTTTGAAGGAAGTAAATGAGCAGCCTCAGCTGCCCCTGTTCTATGGCCAAGGCTCCGCTCATCAAGTCAGCCCATGGCCCTCCCACAGAGCTCCCCAGCAGAGCTGGAGAAGCCCCAAGAGGATGCCCACACACTCTAACCCCCCCACACACTCTCACCCCCCCCACCCGCACGTGCAGGGAGGGTGAAGGGGTACCGACCCGACTGCAGTGGGGTGAGGGGACAAACTTCCATCTGGAACTGGAGGTGTTGCTCAGTAGTGTTGAGCAAACACTTATCACCTGCTTACCATCAACTGCCCCGGACCTTCAGGAGTCAAGGTCGGCTCTCACAGGAGCCAACCATTCACTTGCTCAGCAAAGATGTCCTGTGCGCACCAGGTGCAAAAGCCACAGAACAGGAGACACCAACTCCAGAGCTCTTGCCCCAGGAGTTTGTTTCCAGTCCACCATAAGACACAGGTGTGAGGCTCCTCCTCTGCTGGACGCCCCAGTTCCTCCCACACACCAAGGTTTGACATTCTCCCTTCACTCGTTGACTCCCCCAGCCGGGGCTGGCCGAGAACTCTATGTAGCCAAGATTAACTGTGAATTTGTTTGAACATTTATCTATGTGTGAGAGTGTTTTGCCTGCGTGTGTGTGTGTGTGTGTGTGTGTGTGTGTGTGTGTGAGAGAGAGAGAGAGAGAGAGAGAGAGAGAGAGAGAGACATGGAACACATGGGTGTCTGGTTTCAGAAGAGGGTAACAGAGGCCCTGAGTGG
>NC_034606.1:65210594-65281696 GCF_900095145.1 Mus pahari | reverse complement strand
TATATTAATATTGCTTAATAATGCTAATTCATAAAACCTCCCTCCTGCTGTCTCCACACCAGCTGTCCCTTACTCAGATCCTAAGGTGTCCAACCTCCTGGGCTTCTCTTCCAGCACTTCCTTCTGGGCAGTTCTGCAAGTGCTGACCAGGAGACTTATGAGGCTGTAAGACCCTGATGAGCTACATTCTGATACATCATTTGTAAGCTTCTCCAAGCACCTCCCAGGGCTCACTCAGGGCCAGGTGCTCCAACACGAGGTTACAGCCGTGGGGTGGATGCACTGCATGGCGTCTGAGGGGGAAGCCTTTCGGGAGAGATGGTTCTGCCCTTCTAGAAGTCTACACTTCAGCTCACCACATTTCAGTTTCTTCATCTGAGAAGTAGAAACTGTAATGGTGTATAATTCTCAGAGCCACAGAAAGAGTGAGCTGGGATACCTGGCTAGGAGTAGCTCAGTCACAGACTGAGGAGGGTTCAACCCCCAGCATTGTAACTGAAGAAGAAAAGAGAGATGAACAGAAAGGGCCGAGCAGGGTGCCTGGCGCACAGAAAGCAGGCAGTGCCATCAAATTAAGGGGAGCATGGGGTAAATGCAGACAGGAGCCTGAGTGGTCCACAAGGGGTGAAGACATGAGGACCCGCGGCAGGTGGTGCCCACAGGGAGCCTGAGTGTCCAATACTGGTGGAGCTACAGGAAGCCAGCCTGGAAGGTCAGAAAGTAATTTCCTCAGTGGATAGGAGGGGAAGGATCCTTCGGCTCACTAACCTGAGCCAAGGTACAGTACATGTGGGCCACTGACTACCTGCAAAGCCTTTCCCACACATCCTGCCTAGTAGACCAAGAGCTCCTAGAGGAGAGGCACTGCTGCCTCTGGCCCACAAGCCATTCGTTTCCAGCAGCTGAGCACTGGCCAGGCACCAGGCAGAGTCAGACAGGACCATCTGCCTCTTCCGGGGCCCCTGGAACTTCCAGCTAAGGAGACAACAGGATATCAAGTCAAATACACTCACACTCACACTCACTCTTTGCTGGGAAGGAACGCAAGGAGAATCCTACGGATGTCTCTGGCTCAGGGGTGGAGGTCAGGAGACACAAGTGAGTCATGAGGCGGAAGAGTGTCCTAGAAAGAGGACGGATACCGAGCTGTGAAGAAGCTTGTTCATCATACCAAAGAAAGGCAAAGCAAGCCAGAGCTGGAGGCCATGGTCAGAGTGGAGGACTCCAAGGAGACTGGCCGAAGCCTTGGCCATGTCACACCTTGGTAAGTCATGGCAGAGTTTGGATTTTATTCTAAATTGCTCAAGAGGCCATTGACAGGTTTTGAGATAAGACACAACATGCTGTAGCTTGTGTTTCTAACACCCCCACCCCCACCCCCCGGCTGTGGGATGGAGGGCAGCTGTAGACAGATATGTCAGAAGGCCCGGGCTGGAGTCAGGATGTGCAGCTGTGGTGTCTCGGACCTCTGCTCTCAACAACTCAAATGGTCTACCTGCTCTGCAAGATCCAGTCTCTCCCACAGGAGTACACAGGAGCTGTGGTCACAGAGGGCGTGGTCACAGGAGGCGTGGTCACTACTTGATACAGCCTGCACCCATTGGCTAACTACCCCCTCCAGCCCCTGCCATTCCCCTCTCAGCCCTCATTCTCCTCCCTTCCTAGATCTCAAGTTCCGGTACCTGACCTCACAGGGCCCTATTCCGCCCACTCCATCACCCACAAAGGTGTCTTAGCTCACTATAAAGAATATACTTACTATGTGCGCAGACACAACGGAAGCAATTCTACAGGCCACCCAAGTGTTACTATGTTCTTGATACAGCCTGCACACATCCTGCAGGTTATAAACAGATCATCTCACACACACCCCAGCCTGATCGGGACCCCATCTTCTGTCTCGAGCCCCCTCACCAGTGACAACTCTTGGTCCTCGGGTAAATATCAGCTCCTTCAGCAGGGGTCACAGTGTCTCCCTATGTTACTAACTCAGAACACACCTAACGTTCATTCCACCGTGGCTCCTGTGGCTGCACCACACTGTCCTTCCCCCGTGGCTGCTCCACATTTGCCACAGGACGTGTGAACTTCCTGTTCTGTTTCCAAGTTCTTCGACCTCCCCTTTCCTTCGGCTGATGTTCACTTTTCAGACCTTTGCCCAAATTTTCTTCATTAGAAACCTCTCCCATGGTCTGAGTCATGCATTCTCTCATAGGACTGTCTGGGACACTGCCAAAGCACCTGAGTTTATAATGACACATTTCCTTTGTGTAGGTTTTTGTTGTTGTTGTTTGGGTTTTTTTGTTGTTTTTTTTTTTTTTTTTTTTTTTTTTTTTTTTTTTTTTTTTTGAGACAGGGTCTCATGATGTAGTCTATGCTGACCTCAAACACACAATCCTCCTGCCTCAGGACTAGGACTACAGTGTTTTTATGGTTGACTTTGGGAAGCAGGGAAGGTAGAGTGGTTGTTCTGGCATGAAGACTTGAATCCAGACTCCCAGTACCTGTGTCAAAGACCAGCATTCGGGGAGGGTGGGGGGACATCACCACAGGCTGTCTGGCCAGCTACCACATGAGTGCTAGGGCGCACACACACACACACAGAGGCATCCACACACAATTCTTACTTCAAGCTGGGGTATGGCTCAGTGGTAGAGCCTTGCCTAGCAAGTAGAAGGCAGTCCATCCCCAGAAACACCAAAGGAAAAAAAAAAAAAAAAAAGCGCTAATTCTCCTCCTTTTCTACCAGCTGGAAGAGGCAAGAGCATGGCCTATTTTTGCTCACTGTCTCCCAAACAGAGGTTGACTATAACATAGCATGTCATAAGATCAGATGGGGAAAGGTTTTTCCAAAATCTTAGATCTATTTTTGTGACTGGCAAGCAAAGATTACTTGCCAGGAAGAGGGGCAGGGTGTGTCATGCCCACTTCGTTCACCACATGCAGGAAGTTCTCCATGCCTCCTCCCAGAACCCATTCCCGATGTCAACATGGCATTTGCTTCCAAGACCCGCCACCCTTCCTGCATCGGTACTAGTCTGTTTCAGTTCCCTTCCCTCCTTCAAACCCTCTTGGCACGGCAGTAACCACACCTGATCGGGGTTTCACAAGAAAGCCGGCGTGAGAATTCAAAAAGCTACTACTCACTGGATATCACACAATAAACTGTGTTTCACAGAGTCCTTAAAACAGCCTTGTGAAGTAAACCGTACACATATTTCCATTTTAATAGATGGGGAAACCGAGGTTCCAAGAGACAGGTAGCTTGCACAGATCGCCGCGAAGCCTATGAGAAGCAGATTGGAAACTGAACCCACAGACCCTTCACACCTAGTCCAATGCTTCCTAACATTAGCCGCCCCTGTTGTTCTAGTATCAAGTACTGTGGACACCCCACGGCTCCCCTGGTTCATGTGCATCCCTGCCCAGAACTTGTCAGCTGTCTGGGCAGCACGGAGGGATCCACAAAGCCGGCTACATTCTCAGGGGCTGTTCCCAGCCTCCCGGTCTTTGCAAGGTTTCCTCTGAGCCACTGAGGAACCAGAGTCAAAACACAAAGACCCGCGCAAGGTCCCTGGATTCCCTCTCGTCCACCTACAACATAACAAGGCAAGGCCAGAAGCCGGTGTGGGCCGCCAACCGGTTCCCGCGGACAGAGGTCACTGCTCCGGGACACCGGGCAGCAGGCGACGCAGGGGATGCTGCAGTGCCCGCGGCTCCAGGCTCGGCCCAAGGTCACCCTCCCCGGCCACCCGGAGCGCCCCCTGGCGTCCCGTGCGGGCCTCCCCCCTGCCCTCCGGGACACGCCTGGAACCCCGGCTGGAGCAGGAGCCGGGCGGTGGGCAGAAGACCGAGGCTGAGCCGGGGAGGAGCGGGAGGCGGGGCCCACCTGATAGCTGAGGACGCCGTCCGACTCGTTGCTCCCGGCGGGCATGGCCGGGCGGAGCCTGGTCTCGCCGGTAGGTTCCAGGTTGAGCTGCAGCAGTCCAAGCCCTGTGGTCCTGTGTGAGCCGATCGCACGCGCGGCGACCCCTACCCTGGATCCAAGGACCGGTCAACCATCAACCGGCGCCACCTTCATAGCCATCAGCCCGCGAGGCGCCCGCAGCAGCCAATCAGAGGGCGCCCCGAGCAGCCAATCAGCGCGCGGAGCACGGGAGGACGCTGTCCGGCGGTACCCTGGACTACCAGGAAGAAGGGAGGAGGGCGCCAGAGAGCCAACCCCCTCCCCGCGCCGGTTGCCTTAGAAACCGCCTCCCCCCCTTAGGGGGCCTCCGGGCTCGGAGGTCCTTCCTACTGCTTGCTAGGAACTGAAAATCCTGCCTCTGTTTGCAGCTGCACCTGACTCTTGGAAAAGTGTTGGGTTTGCCCGTTCTGATTTTATTCCTCGGAAGATGGGTTTTAAATTAAGAGAAATTTTCCCTCCGAAACAAAGATGGCAGGAGGAAGTAATGATGAGAAGAGAGAGCCTTCTAAAATTACTTTTAACCCTTGAGTTAGTGGCCAGATTGAAGAGCATTAAAGAGCTGCAGACTGGAAGCAGTCAAACAGGCTGAGACTCGGGTCTCCCAGGGTCTAAGGTTGACAGCAGACAGTGGGGGTTGAGCTGAGAATAATTTCAACTTGTCCAAAAGACATACTGTAAAACGAATTATTGTTTAGCAGCGGAACTAACCGATCTGAGGCGAGGCTGGAAAGTGAGGAGTAAGACATTCGACTTGATCTGAGTTTAAAAGGAAACAGAGTAGTTAATCATCTGTAGCTTGAGAGAAAGAAAGGGGCCTTTGTCTTCTATCTCTTGAGAATGGAGGTGAGCCCACGCCATTGAGGGGAAAGGGATCGCAGTAATCAATCTGCAACCAAAACTGCAGAAAGGAACATGATCCAGTACATGTCAAAGTTCAACCCTTACGGTGATGCAGGCTCATCTAGCACTCGGGAGGCTGGGGCAGGATAGCAGCAAGTTCAAGCCTGCCTAGACTTCCTGGTTAGACCTTATCTCAAAAAAAAAAAAAAAAAAAAAAAAAATTTTTTTTTTTCAATCTCCACAAAACATCAGTACACACTGTAATCAAACTAAGAAACAAGATTGGGCCTTAATATCTCTGGAGCTGGAGAGATGGCTCCGTCTAAAAAGTTCTTACCATGTAAGTGTGAGGAGCTGAGTTCAATCCCCAGCAAAAATCTCAGTGCTGGGGAAGGTAGAGAAGGTAGCGTTCCCAGAGCTTGCCAGCCAGTCTCAGTCTCAACCAATCCATGATGAGCTGCAGGTTTGGAGAGAGATTCTGTCTTGAAAATAAGGCGGAGAGTGCTGGAGAGATGGCTCAGCAGCTAAGAGAATTTGCTGTTCTAGAGGACCCAAGGTGGGTTCCGGGTCCTACATGGAGGTTCACAACCATCCATAATGCCAGTCCCAGAGACTCTTCCATCTCTTCTGAGCTCCTCAGGGGCAAGAAATGAACATAGCACACAGACATAGATGCAGGCAGAACAAACACCAATGCATATTAAAAAAAAAAAAAATAGCCGGGCAGTGGTGGGGCACACCTTTGATCCCAGCACTTGGGAGGCAGAGGCAGGCAGGTTTCTGAGTTGGAGGCCAGCCCGGTCTACAGAGTGAGTTCCAGGACAGCCAGGGATACACAGAGAGACCCTGTCTTGAAAAACAACAACAACAATAATAATAATAATAGTGGAAAGCTCATCAAACTCTGGCCTCCATATGTGTGCTTATACATGAGTACACACAGCAATGTGTAAAACATGAACATGTGGACATGCACATGTGCACACACACGTGTGCATGCATGCACATCATTATTTTTTTATAAGATTTAAGTATGTGATTATGCTGTTGCTGTCTTCAGACACACCAAAAGGGGGCATCAGATCTCATTACAGATGGTTGTGAGCCAACATGTGGTTGTTGGGATTTGAACTCAGGACCTCTGGAAGAGCAATCAGTGCTCTTAACTGCCGAGCCATCTCTTCAGCCCTCACATCATTATTTTTGATCATCTGTAAGAGGAACCTTATCCAGCTATCATCTCACAGCTATCATCTATGCCTTTGTATTCCACATAATCCCAGAGGTTGCTAGGCATCTAGAAGATTGCAAATATATGTACGTTTATTTCGATCTATTTATAAATGTATTGAGGTCCAGTGAAATGGCTCAGCAGGTGGCGCCGCCACTAGTCACCGAGCCTCATTATCTGAATTTGATCCCTCAGGACCTACAGGATGTAAAAAGAAAACCAACTCTTGCAAGTTGACCTCAGACCTCCGCATGCACAGCGAGACTTGTGCGTGCACACACACCTGCCAGGGTGAAGAGAACAAACATCTCAAGTCTGGGGCAGGGATTTGAGAGTGGTAACACGCAGAGCAGCCACAGTCGGGCCAACACAGAAAACAGCAGTGAAAAGAGCAGTAGAAAGAAATGTTATAATTAGAAGATGCTCTGGTAAGGCTGGAGAGATGGCTCAGCGGTTAAGAGCACTCCTCTTCCAGAGGTCCAGAGTTCAATTCCCAGCAACCACATGGTGGCTCACAACCACCTGTAACGGGATCTGATGCCCTCTTCTGGTGTGTCTGAAGATAGTGACTCTGTTCTTATATACAAAAAAAAAAAAAAAAAAAATCTAAAGAAAAAAGAAAAAGCCAGGCGTAGTGGCACACGCCTTTAATCCCAGCACTCGGGAGGCAGAGGCAGGAGAATTTCTGAGTTCGAGGCCAGCCTGGTCTACAGAGTGAGTTCCAGGACAGTCAAGGCTGAACCAAAAAAAAAAAAAGAAAGAAAGAAAGAAAGAAAACACTGGGAGTGGTGTGGGGAATTAAAAAAAGATGCTCTAGTCAAACCACAGAGAGCTGGTGTCTCAGGTTTTCAGTGCTGTGAACAGACACCATGACTAAAGCAACTCTTATAAGGACAACATTTAATTGGCCCTGGCTTACAGGTTCAGAGGTTCAGTCCATTATCATCAAGGCAGGAACATGGCAGCATCCAGGCAGGCATGGTGCAGGAGGAGCTGGGAGTTCTACATCTTCATCTGAAGGCTGCTAGCAGAATACTCACTTCCAGGCAGCTAGGATGAGGGCCTTAAAGTCCATGCCCACAGTAACACACCTATTCCAACAGGACCACACCTAATAGTGCCACTCCCTGGGCTGAGCATATACAAACCACAACAGCTGGATAATGGGTTCAGACTTTACTTCCTGCTAATAATAATGATAATGATAATAATAATAAAATAAATCGTGCCATTAAAGGTTTTAGGGAGCCATCCCTCCAGGCACCAGGGCCTAGTGAAATAAATGTGCCATTTATCGAAGTAGTCATAGCATCTCTGTTCTTTCTGTCTCACTAATGAGAAAATTGAGTCACAGAGAAACCAAGCAACGTCTAGGTCAGGCCGTCCCTACGCAGGGATTCAATCATTTGTTAATTAAAATGGCTTTCCTGAGAGCTCTGTATCCTGTGTGTTGGGTGCTGGGCAATGAGAAAAGCTCCCCCCTTGGGGCTCAGAACTTAGTGAGGAGACAGGAATCAAGTAGATCGACGAGATCACAGTATGGCAGCTACAGTGAAGGCTGTGACAGAACGAACACGGTAGAGGGCGCTCTGTGGAGCCAAGGACAGCCCCAAGAGACCAGCGAATCAAGGAGAGCCTGTCTGGCTCAGGAGCCCCTTGGACAACGTGCAGCTCCCAGAAGGTGGGATGGATTACAGCACACACTCAAGGCAGAGTGTTCATTAAAGGTGGCTAAAGGTGGTGGCCAAAGGGAGGATGTGCCCAAATGCCTAAACGTGGTTTCCAGGAGTCCTCCCTGGGTCTGATTTTCCTTTAGCTGCAAAGAGGCAGGGCCTGTGGCCCTTGAGGGTCAAGAGCATCATCTTCTGGCCATTGTGTGAATTACAAGGGTAAGTAGGCCAGAAGCAGAGCGTGGCACTGCAGGCTCCTCTCCCAGGGCTCATTTGGTCTTTCCTTCCCAAGCCATAGGGACACACCAAAGTGTCCGGACCATGGGGACAACCTCACCTGATCCAAGCCACAACTCGGTGAGGCAGACTGAGGTAGACTCGGATCCCATTTCACAGATGAGAAACTGAAACTTAGAGGTGTCAGTCGACCCAGGTCACCCACCCAGAACAGCAAGTGCACCGAGAGGCTTGGTCTGAGGTCAGTCCTATCTGACCCCAGAGGCCGCGCGCGCACCCTTCCATACTTCCCTTGGGATGCCTGGGAGCATCCCTGGCTCGCTGGCCTTCCAGAGCTTGCCTCTGCTCATCTCAGCTCTTTAGTGATTCTTACAGTCCGGGAGGAGGAAGCAGATCTAAACCCCTGGATACTCAGCAAGACTCTTAAATCTCTTTCCAGGTAAATACAAGAAGCCCAGAAATTTGCATAGTGTAAACAGACACGGCCAGGGACGAGGTGGCTCTGAAGAGACTCTCCAAGGCTAGGCCATCCGTGTGTAAACACTGTAAAGTACACTTCACACAAATTAAGATGGCCACCTCGTCACTCGGTGTCAGAATCCTAAAGTATGACAGTTGTTCGTGTTTTACCCTCAACCAAAAAGTGTGTGAAATGTGTATGCATGTGTGTGAAGAGTGTGATTGTGAATGTGTGTGCATGTGTGTGTGAGAGGGAGTATATTTGTGTGAATGTGTGTGAGCGTGTGCATGTGTGTGTGATAGTGTGAATGCAAGTGTGAATATGTGAGTGTCTGTGAATGTGTGTGAGTGTGAATGTGTGTGTAAAGTATATGAGTGTGAAATGTATGTGCATTGTGTAAAGTGTGAATGTGAAAGTGTGTGCATGTGTGTGTGAATGTATGTGTATTATGCGAGAGGGAGTGTATTTGTGTGAATGTGTGTGAGTGAACGTGTGCATGCGTGTGCATGTGTGTGTGACAGTGTGAATGTGAGTGTGAATATGTGTGCATGTGTATGTCTGTGCATGCGTGTATGTGAGGGAAAAAATGACAAAATGCAAGAAACAAAACATCTGAGAAAATGTTCTATAATTGCAATAAATTTTTTTCATCAAAACTTCTTTTTTTGTTTGTTTGTTTGTTTGTTTTAGCTTTCTTTTTTGAGACAGGGTTTCTCTCTATAGCCCTGGCTGTCCTGGAGCTCACCCTGTAGACCAGGCTGGCCTCGAACTCAGAAATCTGCCTGCCTCTGCCTCCCAAGTGCTATGATTAAAGGGATGCGCCACCACCGCCTGGCGGAAAACTTATTTTGTCCATCAGTTTATGTCTCTGTCCCCAGCCTTGGCACCAGCCAGGGTCTCCTTGCTCGCCCACATTGGGCTCTCCGGCTGAACCTACACTGGACTTTATGTCTGAGGTGTTTGTTTGTGTCCTCTTTGTCCAGTACTGAGGACTGAACTCGGGGCACATGGCGCATGCTAGGGGTACACTCTACCAACTGAGCTTCATCCCTAGCCCTTCCTGCCCTTTTCAAATTTAAACATTTTGTCTCTTGATAGCCCTCTTAATTACACATCTAAGCCCAAGAAAAGGTTGGGGGAAAGATGGACCTCAGGAAAGACTTAATTAGGGCTTGTTCTCCTGTGTAGTCAGGGAGCATCTCCTGAGGAAGGGAAGCAGGGGGTGACTCCTCTGTCATGCCAGAAGGGTTCAGCAGGTGCATGGTTTGCTTTCAGGCTCTGCCAAGTCACAGCCTATCTAGCAGGATGAGAGAATTCAATTCTCTTTGTTCACAGCATGCTGCCAGCCTGGAACATTGCAAATCACGGAGAAAAAAAAAAAAAAAAAGAAATGCCATAGGGGGTGGGGAGGAGAGAGATCGATCCGATGTCTCTCACTCCCCCTCACCATCAACAGCATCCAGAGAGCTTCCTTGTTCGGACTCTTACACCTTGCTCCAGACTAAGCAAAGCTCTGAGATGAATTGCAGTGGCCAAGACCTGCCCCCCCACCCCCCACCCGTGCCTTCTTTACAGCTCTGATTAAGACAATTAGGCAGAGCAAAGGACCAGAAAGGAGGGGTGGGGCTCAGAACAAAACATAGAAACAGTCTTAGAAAATTGTCACATGCAAGCCAAGAAGGCTAGAGCAAGGGGGCTGTGGAACTCAGGACCTGACGGGAAGCAGGTGTTCACAGAGAACCACTTGGCAAAGCTCTGATACCCGATCTGAGCCCTTTTGTGTTGTGCTAAACACATTTGTCTTATCTGTTTCTAACCAAGCCTAACCCTACTCAGATTTGTTTAAAGTCGGTTCCCTGCATAGCTTATCTTCCCGGGATAAGATCTGAGTTTAACAATATACTCAGACAGGAAGTGCCTGACTCACTTCTAGCCCTCAGGCCTGGCCTAGCCTGAAGGTGGCGGCAAATCCCACCTTGTGTAGAGCATGGAGGAAGGGAGGCAGGGAGACAGAGACAGACAGACAGACAGAAAGAGGGAGAGAGACAGAGACAGAGAGAGACAGACAGAGGGAGAGGGAGAGACAGGGAGAGAGACAGACAGACAGGAAGAGACAGACAGAGGGAGAGACAGAGAGAGAAAGACAGACAGACAGAGACAGACAGAAAAAGAGAGACACAGAAAGACAGAGGCAGACAGAGACAGGGAAAGACAGCAACAGAAAGACAGACAGAGACAGAGATACAGAGAGAGAGACAGAGAGAAAGACAGACAGAGTCAGACACAGAGACAGAGCTTGATAAACTTTAAAGCCACCCTTTTCCTCATTTGTCTTCAATGCACATGCTCATTTTTATAGACTTGGGGGCTGTGGGGAAGTAGAAGGGCTAGCCTGGACCAGTTAATAAGTGGGTTGTTTAGGAATTAAAGATGCTTCAGGATGTCGAGATATCTCAGTGGTTAAGAGCACTGTGACAAATCATTGTTGTGATTTTTGTCAACTTGAAACAAGCTCGAGTCATCTGAGATGACCAGCTCCTCCAGGTTATCTCAGTCAGCCTGCAGGCTAGGCTGAGAACTGATTGATGTTGGAAGTCTCAGCCCACTGTGGGCGGTGCCATACTCCAGTAGGTGGTCCTGGGTTGCATAAGACAGCAAGCTGAGCAGACTAAGGGAAGATCCAGTCCGCAGCTTTCTTCCGTGGTCTCTGTCTGCTTCAGTTCCTGCTTCCAGGCTCCTGCCCCAACTCTTGGCTCTCAGGAGGCAGAGGTAGGCAGATCTCTGTAAATATGAGACCAACATAGAGAATGCCAGGACAGCCAAAGCGTCATAGAGAGACCCTGACTCAAAAATCCCACAAATAGCTAAATATTATGTATAAAATAATTGCCAATGCTTTTCACTTGATTGTGTGGTTTCTTACAAATATAACCAACTCCAGTCGGCCAGAACAGTGAAAATCTCGCTGCCCTATTTGAGTGGTTCACCCCTATCCACCACAAAGCAAAAGCCTGGGCAGGCATCTTCCTATGTCAAATGAGAATGCTGTATCTTTTTCGTGGATTTTCCTTTTTCTTTTTCTTTTTCTTTTTTTTTTTTTAAAAGATTTATTTATTTATTTTTTATATGTAAGTACACTGTAGCTGTCTTCAGACACTCCAGAAGAGGGCGTCAGATCTTGTTACGGATGGTTGTGAGCCACCATGTGGTTGCTGGGATTTGAACTCCGGACCTTCGGAAGAGCAGTCGGGTGCTCTTACCCACTGAGCCATCTCACCAGCCCGGATTTTCCTTTTTCAGTGCTGAGAACCAAACCCAGGACCATGTACTTTCTGGGCGAGCACGCTACCATTGAGCTATCCTACCAGCCCCATAACTGCCACTTTGAAAAGTCCGTCAGGGAGGCATAGAAGCTTACTGAACAAATTCTCCCAACGTTCCGAAAGTTACTCTCACTGCCGCTTGCTCTACAAGCATGACGTCCGACTTAGCTGTAAATCCAGTCCAGGCCAAGCTGCTGCCGCTGCAGCCCCTGAGGCTTTTATTTCCCAGCTAATATGAAGGAAAAGGGACTCGGTCAGGCATCTGGACTGCAGTAAAGAGGACCAGACACAGGATGCGACTCTATTTCCCTTGTGCATCTTTTTCTATCTATGACCTTTTGCCAAACAGAAAAGGCCAGACTCCTTTTATAGAAGGCAGATTTCTCTGCTCTCTTCTGCAGCTCAACAGAAAACAGGAGTATTTGCCAGGTCCACCAGAAACGGCAAAAGAAAAAAAAAAAAAAAAACCAACATAGGGGTTGGGTGTAGCTTGGCAGCAGAACACTTGCTAACGTGGCCAAGGCATGAGTTCAGTACTTGGGATTGGAGCCTATAGTCTTCAAACACACTGGAATCAGATGTGATGGGTCACGCCCATAAGCCCCACACTGAGAAGCTGAGGTGGATGTAGAGTTTCAGGCCATGCTAAACTACATAGTGAAGCCCTATTAAAACAAACAAAAAGCCCTCAGCTGTGTTAGGGGAGTGGGGGGGGGGGCTAGAGTCTACCCACTAGAGTGAACCCATTAAGTTACATTGTAACCAGTGTGTCCCTTTGGCTCTTTAGTATTCCTTGCCCTTAGCATCTGAGAATAGTTTGGAAGAAAGACTTAAAAGTCTCAAAAACCAGTTTTCTGTCTAATGCTGTTTCTTTTTACGATGTCCCACGAAATGAGCCATCCAGACATCCTAGGTTAGCTGTCCTGCAGAATCACACTGACCATAGGTGGCAGCCCCTTCCCAGGACCAAGTGGACTTATTGAAACTTCCACTCTTTCCAAATCATCTCTCTGAGGTGCCAAAGAAAGTGTCCACTCATTCTTAAAGGCGTGGCGGCCAGAGCCTTTAATCCCAGGACGCTAGAGGCCAGCTTCCTCTACATAGTGAGTTCCAGGCCAGCCAGGGTTACATAGTAAGACCCTGCCTAAGAGATAACAGTAAAATCATTTCAGAGTAGGTCTTCCTCTTCATTTAAACTTTTCTAGACACACTGACAGATTTCCATGGTGACTCCTTTGTTTGTTTTAGAGACGGAGTTTCTTTGTGTAGCCATAGCTGTCCTGGAACTCCAACTGCCTCCGCCTTCGAGTGCTGGGATTAAAGGTGTGCACCTCCACATCCATAATGTTTCTTAATCCCATCAAGCTGATAATATTAGCCATCACAGAAGCCACAGTCTTTGTGTCTGGCCCCTGTCATTAACTAATCTCAATGTTGCTTTATGGTTTCTATATTCCTTCAAAAAGGTGCTTAGGGGGCTGGAGAGATGGCTCAGAGGTTAAGAGCATTGACCAATCTTCTGAAGGTCCTGAGTTCAATTCCTAGCAACCACATGGTGGCTCACAACCGTCTGTAATGGGATCTGACACCCTTTTCTGGTGTGTCTGAAGACAGCTACTATGTACTTACATATAACAATAAATAAATCTTTGAAATCTTTGGGCCGGGCGAAAAACCAAAAAAAAAAAAAAAAAATCTTTGGGTCAGAAGGGAGTGGAGCCAGAGCAAGCAGAGGTCCTGAGTTCAATTCCCAGCAACCACATGGTGGTACACAATCATATGTACAGCTACAGTGTACTCGTATACATAAAATAAATAAATAAATGGGACTTAGAATTGGGGATACGGTTCTGAGTAGGATGCTTATCTAGTATGGAATTAAATACATGTAATAATCTTTATAACTGTGGGTATGCTAGTGTTAGAATGTTCTAATGGTTTTGGATTTTTGTAATTTTTATTATTATTATTATTATTATTATTATTATTATTATTATTATAGCACTCACTAGGCTGACCTCAAACCCTTTTCTATCAGTATTTTATGTGTATGGACATTTTGCCTGCTTGTATGTCTGTGTATCACATATATGTAGTTCCTGGGGAGGCAAGAATAGGGTGTCCGGATACTGTGTGTATATGTATGTGTGTGTGTGTGTGTATGTTTGTACGTGTGCACACACACATGCAAACATATGTGCGCATGTGTATAAAGGCCCGGGGTTGACTTTGGGTGTCCTCTATAGCTTGCATTTTTGGGGTAGAATCTCTTCCTGAGCATAGCTCGCAACCGTGCAAGGCTAGCTGGCTACTGACCGTGGTGATCTGCCGCTCTCCTGCTCCCCACCTTGGAGTCACAGACCCTCACCAGCAAGCCCAGCCGCTCCATGGGTGCCAAGGATTTGAACTCGGGTCCTTGGGCTTGCACATTCACCCACATTTCCTTGGTACCTTTTGATATCATTTCATTTATTTGTAGCTGGAGCTATCTCATTGGACAGAATTCCCAGTGAGAAGAATGCAGATTCTCTACCTCTTCCAGTCCATTGATATGGAAACAGATGTAACTATGGCTGCTGGTATCTGTACCCTGTCTTGGCTGGTTTTTCATTAGTTTTTTTTTTTTCCAACTTGATGCAAGCTAGAGTTATATATGAAGAAGAACCTCAATTAAGAATATGCCTCCATCCTTAGATAAGCCTGTACACATGTCTGTTGGGCATTTTCTTGAATATGATTGATGCGCCAGGCCTGCCCTGGCTGCATAAGAAAGCCATCGAGCGTGCCATAGAGAGTAAATCAGCAAGAGACCAAGTCAATGTTTGTCCAAAGTGTTTGCCTCCAGGTCTCTGCCTTGAGTTCCTGCTCTGACTCCCTGTCATAGTGGACAATAAGCTGTGAGCTAAAATAAGCTGAAATAAGCTAAAATAAACCCTTCCCTCCCCGAGTTCCTTGTGGTTGTGGTGTTTGACACAGAGACACAATCCAGACTAATATGCAATACCACCCTGCTTCCCACCTACTTCAGAGAAAGATAGGAAATACACCCATCACCCCCTTACCTCATCTCTGCTGTTTTCTGTCCTCTCCGTCTCCAGGGAGACAAGTTTGCGCAATGCTACGTAATCTGCCACACTCAGGGCGCATTTTGCCATTTTATTTAATTTATTATAGATGTTGGGACACGGCTCTGTTTTTCTGAGCAGGTCCTCTCTCTACCATTCATTATCTGCAATTAACCCTCGAACTGATAAAAGCCAGAATTTTTCACTTTTTTTTTTTTAACAGATAACATTTACTCATGTAATGTGACTCAAAAACATTAAGAATGGCATTTTGGGTTTTGTTTTCCTGTTTCTGTTGTCTAGTTTGAGGTCAGGTGTGCTAGAGTTTATAGAGAAGAGCACCACCAAGGTGAGTAGGGCTGTAAATCCCAGCAGCTGTGGGCAGGAGGGGAGAGAAGAGGAAGAGAGAGCCGTGCTGCTGGCAAAGCAGCCACACCGCAGAAAGTGCGAAGGGGGTGGGGTTGGGTTTAAGTTTCAGAGAAAGTCTGGAAACGCCCTGACTACCAGAGAAACATACATAAGGCTCTGGCCAGCATCCAAAAGAAAGGATGGGGAGAGAGAATGAAAATTAACAGGCAGGACCACAGATTCACACAAAGCAGCTTACAGCAGGGATCCTTGTGTATCATAGAGGAGACCTCACAAGGGCCTCAGGGAATAAGACGTTCCACAGGACTGGCAGCAGGGCTGAGCCCGAGCTCCTAGAGAAATGGAGCCCGTGATTTCTCAAAGCAAGAGATTTGCCCCGTAGCACGCCCTGAGGTAGAGACGGCACAAGGCTCTCCTGGGCTCCCAGGTAAGCACTAGAGAAAACAGGAATGTTATCCACCCACAATTTTTTCTCTCAGAGAAGGGGTTTGCACCTGTTTTCCACAAAAAAGGCTGGGCGTGGGTGCTGTTTATAGCCTGGTGGTCTTTTGCTATCTGCAGAGCCAGGCCTCCCCTGAACCTTCCAGATTCCTTCGTGTTGTCTCTCAGGTAATAGAACCAATTCTTTCTTTCTTTCAAGAATTATTTATTTTATGTACACTGTAGCTGTCCTCAAACACACCAGAAGAGGATGACAGATGGTTGTGAGCTACCATGTGATTGCTGGGAATTGAACTCAGGACCTCTGGAAGAGCAGTCAGTGTTCTTAACCGCTGAGCCATCTCTCTAACCCTAGAACAAGTTCTTATAGAAGAGGTCACAGGTACTCTGAAAAAGAGTCTACTATTCTGTGCTTATTCCAGGCCCTTATCCTGAGTATCGCCAGTCAGTAGAGCATTCTTATGAGAGGTCACAGGTGCTTTGCAAAAGACGTGCCCTTTGCAAAGGAGTTTCGATGTAGTTGTATCTTAGGCTTTGCTGTGATAACTGTCAGAAGGAAACTTTTCCCAAGTTAAATATGTCAAAAATAAACTGCTCAGGGTCAGACTCTGGAGTTTTGAACCAGCCCAGGAAACTAGGTTGTGCTGAACTGGATTTCCTTCTTGACTCTGTTGGATCATTTAGCTGTCAGCCATTTGCAGGGGCACCCCCATCCCCCACCCCCAGGGACTTACAGTAGGTGGACTCTTGAATGTCCTGGACCAGCCTCTTGCTTTCTGTTTTGAAGACCATCTCCAATCACAGCAGAAAAGCCTCCAGCTCTCTGGCCTTCCAACCATCACTGAAACTTACCTGGGAATTTGCTTGGTTCACAGCCTAGAAGGACAGCAGGTCATTCTGGCAACATTTCCACACAGGTCCAGTAAGTCACCACTCAGCTCCCAAGATCCTTCCCTATGCCCCTAGGAACATCATTTCCGACGTGTTTCATGGAAGCTTCTGCCTGCTTTCTCCTCTCTGGGCCTGAACTTGAGTGTACATGACTCTCTTATTGTTTGTAATCGACTTCTCAGTAGCAATGTTGGTATAGGTGTTAATGTTATTTTTAGTGAGACTCTTTTAGTTCAAAGTGCTAGAAACAAACAAATTTCAACCATTCAATGGAATTCTCATTAAAATGCCAGTGCCGTTCTTCTGAGAAATAGAAAAAAAAATTCTAAAATGCATAAGCAATGTTGAAAGAAAGAAAGAAAGAAAGAAAGAAAGAAAGAAAGAAAGAAAGAAAGAAAGAGAAAGGGGGAGGGAGGGAGGGAGGGAGGGAGAGAGAGAGAGAGAGAGAGAGAGAGAGAGAGAGAAGCCAGGATATGTTTGCTAGAGCCAGGTATGGTGTGGTGGAAGAGGGTGCCTCTGCGGCCCATGCTGAGACATCCCTTCCCCCTGAGGTACCAGATATACATAAACAGCTATAGTATGGAACAGAGTTTATACTAGGGCATGGGAAGGGGAGTTGAGGAGGGAGGGGAGATAGAGAAAGTAGAGGGGGGAGGCTGGCCAGGAACACATGGAGAGAGGGGAGGAGGAGGGTGGGGAGAGAGGGAGAGGGGCAGGGAGAGAAAAGGGGCAGAGAGCTAGGAAGGGACAAGCAGCCCCATTTATGAGTTGGCATACCTGGCCGTTGCTAGGTAACTGTGGGGCGGAGCCTAGAAGGAATACTGAACAAGCACCAAAGACAAATAGACACGATAGACGAGTGTCCGACGAGAAGGCTGACTCTGGAAGTATGGTCATGTCTTACTTTAAGTTCTACTACAAAGTAATGAACACAGCTTGATACTGGAGCCAGACCAGACCGGCAGGCAGTGTTTGCAGGGGGGCTGCTGTAGCAGCCGGAAGTATGACAAACAAGCCACAAAACACTCAGATAAAAGACAACTTCAAAACAAAGAACACCAGAAAAGCTGGATGTCCACACAGAGAAGACTGAAAACAGTCCCCTCACACTGTACAGAAATCACCCCAAATGGATCAAGAGCTCAGTATAAGAACTTAAACCTTTGGGGGTTGGGGGGCGGGGAATAGAGAAAAATACGTCCAGACGTCGTTCTGAGAGGGACTAACCGAGACCGGGGTGGGGGTTGGGGTGAGGTGGGGGGGNGGGGTCGGGTCGGGGGTCGGGGGTGAGGGTTAGGTCAGAGCCTGAGGGCTTCTCAGTGGTTAGAGCATTTGCCCTGCAAGGATAAGGACCTGACCTAGATCCCCAGAACCCTGAAGGTTGGAGGAGTGAGAGGAGCCACACTTGGTAGCAGGAGTTCATGAAACTAGACAAGTTCCGGTGTTCAGTGGCCAGCCTGCCCAATCTACTTGGTATGTTTCAAGCTAGTGAGAAACCCTGCCTCAAAAATCAAAGTGGACTGTTGGTGAGGCGTTTTTGTTTTTGTTTTGTTTTTGTTTTTTTCTAATACTATTGTGTCCTTTTATCTCTGACTCCCTTCCAACCTTTATTCTACCCAGGTAGGAAAGAAAGAAGGTTAGAGGGGAAAGGGAACGTAGACCTCTTTAAACTACTTCCTGTTTATTAAGGGTATTGGGTTCCCTGGGGGCAAATCCAATCTTCATCGTCAAAATATCCAGCAGTACCACAACCCAGCAACAGCAAACACCACAGCAAATGCAGCAGTGGGGCAGCAGCTGCTGCCACAGTTCTCTCAGGGCTCTCCCATTTACAGCCTCTCCAGAGTCCCCAGAGTTAAACTATCTGAAGCTGGCACGACCACGCCCCTGCCAGTGCATGACGCAAATCATAATCACCTGCTGCTAAGCAGCCTCTTATCCCACACCTGAGATTAAAACAAAAACATATTCACACAACATAACTGAGTTTTTAAATAAACCAAAATTCTCACTGCCTTTCCCCATTTTAGTCTACAAAATGATGTTTTCTCTAATATTAATAAACTATTACTATAAACAAATTATGAGAACTGTCAAATAAGAATTATATTTACAATCTCCAGTCCATATGTATTTGGTAACCTTGGAGAAAGTACTCCACTATCAGTCTTTTCCTGGTGAGCCCGAAGTTTTGCACCTAAATCACTGTCTTGCATTTAACACCTTTCAAACATCTTTTTAGACCCTACACATTTTCTTAACTCCTAAACAACTTAAGCTTAACTGTGAGATGATAACTATCTACTCTTCAACCCCATCAGAGACCTGAGGAAGATAAATTTTACCTGAGTAACCAGGAGGTACAGAGCAGGTAGCTTTCAAACTATAGAAATGTCAGAGTCTGCTGGCTGCCTGGACAGTCACCCAAGGTCCTTCTGTATCCTTGGAGCATCCATCTTCAGTGACAATCCCAGAATATCTGACAGACTTTTCTGTGAAGCAGGAATTTTGAAGGACTAGCCTACCTTATCTTGGCAAGGATGGGCAGTCGATGTCCCAGTGTCCTGCTTGTCCACAGTTTGGACAGCATGCTGTCAGCTGTAGGGCAAAGGCAGCTCTTTCTCAAGTGGCTAGCTTTGCAACGTTTAAAGCAAACTACACGTGGAAGTTCTTCATGCCCATCATGTTCTGTGAGGTAGATTTGGAGGTGTTACCAGGAGCAGATGTGTCTGTCAGAAAAGCCATTTATTATTATAAACATTTTAAATGCCTTATTCTGTAGACCTCTAAAGTGTTTGAAGATCAGATGTCGATCTCAGTATCTCTGAATAGACAGATGTTGCTTGACTCTACCTGTTTACTATCTGCTTAACTCTGAAAACATATTCATGAGGCTAAATAAAGCTTATTTTTGTAATTAACTAAACTAGTACCTAACACGTTTACACGTAAGATTGTTTATAGGTGACTAACAAGTAACTTGCATTTCTCATTATAGTAAACAGTTTGCAATAGTAGCTTTCATAAGAATAGAACTTTAAATTACATTTTCAAAAGAGTTGCATATGTACAATACATTAAGGCTTAGCAAAATATCCTTAAATTTCAGTCATATTCAATCATCCATACCAATGTAAAATATTTGAGGCTAGTAGATTCAATAATTTACTTTTTATTCTATCATCCTAAACCTCCCCCCTTTTTATGATCCCCTTTTCCCTAAAACTAGATAGGAGAAAAAGAAGGATAGAGGAGAAAGAAAGCCATCCCTGTTTCTAATCTCCTTGACTTTGTTTCCTCCCTGACCATGATCAATACAACTAATAACCAACCCCCCTAAATGACAACAAACATCGGTGACCCACCGAATGACCAAAACCCACCCACCTCTTGGGGATGGGAGCATTGTGTTTTTAAAATTGTTTCCTGCTGTCTGGGAGTGAAGGCATCTTTCCAAGACTCTAAGAAAATTGGGATATTGGCCAAGTCCTGCAAGAGCTGGCCAAACTATTTGCTGTTTCTGTGGGATAGGAAAGTGCAGGGCTTAACTGAAGTCCTGACTAAAACAGCCTGGGAGGCTAGACCATCTGACCTACCTGTTACAAAGTTGATCTAGATGCAGACTTTTGAGGCCACAGGAACTGAAGCCATCTGTGAGGCCACAGTAACTGAGGCCGTCTGTGAGGCCACAGTAACTGAGGCCGTCTGTGAGACTGGATCACCTGGGCTACTTGCTTTGTCTTCTTTGGTGTCTGGTCTTTTTGCTCTGAAAAAAAAAAATTAAGGTAATATACATTTCTGCATTAACACATTTACAGAATGTGTGGGGTGCACAATTCAGCTAAAGATGATTCGCAATGGCCGGGCCGTGGTGGCGCATGCCTTTAATCCCAGCACTTGGGAGGCAGGCAGGCAGATTTCTGAGTTTGAGGCCAGCCTGGTCTACAGGGTGAGTTCCAGGACAGCCAGGGCTATACAGAGAGACCCCAAAGGGGGTGGAGGGAGAAGATTCTCCATGTTTACGCAGCCGAAAGGCATCTGTGAACTTGTAAGCCCATTTGGACTGCTTAACTGAACTGTAATTATAGATCTTTATACCATATGAGAGGGTGGAATATAATAATAAGTCATGAGACTCTGTAGCCGACAAGATGTATTGGCTTTGCAGAGAGGAGGTCTTCTTTGGTCAAATCTAATTTTTGTGGGTTTTGGTGGTGTCTTGGGGTGTCCACTGCTGTGAAGAGACACCATGACCATGGCAACTCTTATAAAGGACAACATTTCATTGGGGCTGGCTTACAGTTTCAGAGGTTCTGTCCATTATCATCAACGCAGGAAGCATGGCAGCATGCAGGCAGACACAGTGCTGGAGGAGGAGCTGAGGGTTCTGCATTCTGACGCAAGGGCAGCCAGGAGACTGTTTCTCGAGGGCGGGGCCGGGAAGAGGGTCAGGGTCACACTGGCCAGACTGAAGCACATATGAAGACTCAAGCCCCCACCTCCACAGTGACACACTTCCTCTAACAAGGCTACACCTCCTCTAACAAGGCCACATCTCCTAATTAGTGCCATTTACCATCACCAGGCATTTTCAAACCACCACAGATGGTAGCTGTATTTTTTTCATTCCCTGTAGACACAAACTGCATCCCCATCCCCAAACCACTGCAGGCTCCAACTCTGATGCTAGCACATCCTTATGGTATATAAGTTGCTCTAATTCCATAGTTTGTTTTTTTTTTAATAACCCAGTGTCTCTTGGCTGCTGTTGTTCCTTTTTTATCAACATTAAGAAAATTTAACATTGGGCTGGTGAGATAGCTCAGTGGTTAAGAGCACTGACTGCTCTTCTGAAGGTCCTGAGTTCAAATCCCAGCAACCACATGGTGGCTCACATCCATCTGTAATGAGATATGATGCCCTCTTCTGGTGTGTCTGAAGACAGCTACAGTGTACTTATGTATAATAATAAATAAATCTTTGGGCTGGAGCGAGCAGAGGTCCTAAAATTCAATTCCTAACAACCACATAAAGGCTTACAACCATCTGTAAAGCTACAGTGTGCTCATATACATAAAATAAATAAATCTTTTAAAAAAAAGAAAATTTAACATTAACAGATCACTATTTAGTCTTCCTTTTGTTTATTAAGCATATCTTTTAAAGTGCAGTTAGATCTTTCTACAACTGCTTGTCCTGTAGGATTGTGTGGTATACCCATAATGTGCTTTATATTATAATATGTAACAAATTACTTCATCTTGCTGGAGACATATATATGCAGTGACATTGTCAGTCTTGATTTGTGCATGAATTCCTATAATATACATTACTTCCAGTAAATGTGTAATTACAGCATCAGCCTTCTCAGAACTCAAAGCAGTTGCCCACTGAAACCTTGACTATGTAACAATGGTATGATATATATATATATTTTTTTTTTTTTCTTAAATTCTGCCCAGTGAAACACATCCATCTGCCAGATTCTTTTGATACCCCTTGGATTACTGCAGTGGGTAATGGAGTTTGGTTATACAGAGAACAAATAGGACATTTTCTTACAAATTCCTTGACTTGTTGCCAAGGAATAGAAATTTTTTTCTTTAAACCTTTACTGTTAATATGGTGGGGTGGGGATGGTTTCAAGAAATTTTGAGGCTTCTAACACATTCCTGTTAATAATTGGTCAATAATCTCCTCATTTCCTTGTGCCAATGGACCTGGAAAACCTGTGTGAGACTGAATATGAGTAATTTATAGTGGATAGTTTCTATTTCTTATTGCCTGTTGCAGTTGCATAAATAACAAGATTAATTCTCAATTATCAGGAATAAATTCAGCAGTTTCTATCTGCAAAACAACTCTTTATGCATATGGAGAGTCCGTGATTATATTAAGAGATTCAGGAAAATCTAATAATTCCATAATAATTGCATATAGCTGGTTTTTTAACTGAAGTATATGGGCTTGAATTACTTGGCTCGTTTTGTCTCCCTACTTATTTGCATCAGTGTAGAATGTAGGTGCTTCAGGAATTGGTATTTCCTCTCTCCTCTCTCCTCCCTCCTCTCTCCTCCCTCCTCCCTCCTCCCTCTTCCCTCCTCCCTCCTCTCTCCTCTCTCCTCTCTCCTCTCTCTCTCTCTTCTCTCTCTCTCTCTCTCTCTCTCTCTCTCTCTCTCTCTCTCTCTCTCTCTCTCTCTCTCTCTCTCTCTCCCTCTCTTCTCTCTCTCTCTTCTCTCTCTCTCCCCCTCTCTCTTCTCTCTCTCTTCTTTCTCTCTTCTCTCTCTCTCTCCATAATTTTAATTTCTTCCTTGCAATTCCAATCTATAGAACAGAGATGCAAAATGAATACTTGAGAAATCCCTCCCAAGATCATCCCTTCTGGTCCAAGGCAAAGGGCCATGAACATGGTTACTTTGTAACATTGAACTTTGGGGGCTAGGAATAAAACCGACCATTCTCATCCTCAGCAAAATAAGCCAG
Source organism: Mus pahari (assembly GCF_900095145.1). Lineage (NCBI taxonomy): Eukaryota > Metazoa > Chordata > Mammalia > Rodentia > Muridae > Mus > Mus pahari. The sequence goes on along the minus strand of NC_034606.1, from coordinate 65,258,719 downwards.
ATTCAAATGTTTCCTCTGTGACTCATAGAGCCATATAAATATACAGAACCATCTATGCATCTATGATATGACAGTAGAAGAGAACTTGCCTGGGGGGGGCATGAAGGGGACTAAGAGGAGGGGGAAGGGAGGGACGGGACAGTGTGGGCAGCTTGTATATAAATGTCCTATAAAACCTGTACCCTCTAGCTGCAGTGAATAGACACCAATAGGAAATATTTACATGGAAAAGTCAAAGGGTACGGAGAAAGAACATGAAGTGGAACAAGAAATATAAGAATAATAGACTTGGGGTGCAGTCGGATCTGAGGTGCCAGAAGACACCCCTAGGGTCCCCCCAACTCCTCACTACCTTGCTTTCTCGGTATTAGAGCTGTGTTGTGTCTGCTTCTCCCTATGTGTATAACTGTGAAGATAGCCACTAACCGCCCTGAATGTCCACCCATACTTTCCCCAGCTGGTGATTCCACCCTCAGTGCTGGGATAGAAGAAGCACTTGCTTCTTCCTGATTGTCTCAGGATATGTCCCAAGGAAGGCTGAATGACCTGCCTCCAGCAATGAGCAGACCCTTCCTTAGCCAGTCACATGACCAGATGATCATGCACCCATCCCTGCTGATCCGTGCTTCGTGTGCAGGCAGGTGAATGGAAAAGCAAGGTCTTCATATAAGGCTGGCTCTGTTCTCATTCACAACCAAGCTCCCCAGGCTGTGAATGAAGTTAGCTTCCACAGACCAGCTGGGCAATGATGGCACACGCCTTTAGTCCCAGCTCTCAGGAGACAGAAGTATGTGGGTCTCTATGAGTTTGAGGCCAGCCTGATACACAAAGCAAGTTCCAGGACAGGGACAGCTAGGGCCATTACACAGAGAAATCCTGTCTCATAAACAAAATAAATTCCACAGACCAGCAACTCTCTGTCCCGTTTCACAAAGCTCAAGCCATTACTAAGCCGTAAGGGTCTATAGCAATGGTTCTCAGCTTTCCTAATGCAGCAACCCGTTAAAACAATTACTCATGCTGTGGTAACCCCCAATCACAAAACTGTTTTGTTGCTACATCACAACTGTAATTTTGCTATTGTTATGAACCATAATGTAGATATCCGATATGCAGGATATCTGATATGCTATATGAAAGGGTGGTTCAACCCTTCCCAAGGGGCCGCAACCCACAGGTTGAGAACCACTGGTCTATAGTGTAGCTTCACACCCCTCGAGGGTTCACACCCCTTACCTTCCCTCTGGCAGAGATCACTGTGGCCAGTCCCCAAGAATGAGAAGTCTCTAGGGCCCTCTGGCTATGACTGCTGCAGGTTGCATGAATTGCACTTGCGCAAGATTAGCTCATTGCACCAGGTATCTGGACCATAGGTCTGCACCTGCCACAGGAAGTCTGCACGGAAAAGACCCTATTAGCTAACAAGGGCCTGCCAACTGTACCACAGATAAGGGCACCAACTGCTCCAAGCTAAGGACTTTAGACTTGGTGGCAACGCCAGAGTAACCCAGTTATTGCCTTATAAGGAACTCTATTTGCTATGAGGCTTGGCACACCAGGGATACAAAGCCAGGGCACAGACAGCCTGGCAGGCACCTTGCCATCACCCCTACTGTCAGCCACTTTCACCAAACCCAAGGGGTGCTTCCCTGTGAAGTGAATTAAGAGGCCATGTGGAGCAGGCTCTGCTCTCTTGGATGTACCCTTGTCCTAACTTTTCCTCTGTGTTAGTTGCTTTGGGAGCAAACTCAAGTGAAAGAATGTTTTTATTTTTAAAATAGATAGATAGATAGATTGATTGATTGATTGATTGACTGGTGTGTGTGTGTGTGTGTGTGTGTGTGTGTGTGTGTGTGTGTGTAGACAAGAAGAGGCCTGAGCTGGAGTTGCAGGCATTTGGCGTTGCAGGCAGCTCTGAGCCTCCTGACATCGGTGTTTGGAATGGAAGTCAGGTCCTCTGCAAAGCAGCAGAGGATCCTAAAAGCTCAGCCGTCTCTCCAGCCCTAGCCCCACGAATGAAAGCACTGCTGGCCATAGCTGTCCAACCTAACTTCCAGATTTGACCAAGCTCTCCAGGGAGCTATGGAAGGTTTTGTCCATTCTCTGACAGTGAGGAAGTGAAAGCTCTCCATTAGAACCTCAGGCACAGATTTAAAAGGCTGCATACAGTTCCCTCTGAGCCTTTTCTCAGGCCCAGGATGTTCAATGGCCTTTAGTGACTCTGAGTCTCCTTGGAGAAATGCCTGTGTTGCTGCTGTAGCTGAAGCCAGGACACTCACTCCTCCAAGCTCTGTCCGTTCCATACAGCACGCAGACATTATATCACCTAAACCCCGCAGAAAACGCATATCCATAACCTCTTTTTAGCAAAGAAAACTGGTTAAGACACCTGGCCACAGTCACAAAACTGGCAGCTGACTGGAGGGTTTCCTGGGCCCACAGTTCCTTTTGGTTGGGGAGCTCTCCCTGGTTCCCGAGCCCCAAGCACAGCTCTCTCCCGTAGCACAGTGTCTGCTGAGGTATAACCCTCTGACGGGCGGTTGTAATAACTTGGAGCCTCCAGAATGGCCCCTGTTACCAACCCAAGATGGGTGCAAACCCCAGATGCAGGATTTTACCTATCCTCTGGGTAGTGTAGCATTCACAGCACATGCATGCCCTGGCTGTCCTGGAACTCACTCTGTAGACCAGGCTGGCCTCGAACTCAGAAATCTGCCTGCCTCTGCCTCTGCCTCCCAAGTGCTCGGATTAAAGGTGTGTGCCACCACTACCTGGCTTTTTTGGGGGGGTGAGGGGTGGGGGTGGGGGGCGGCAGAGAGTTCTTATCTTTCTAGAACCATAAGCCCAAATAAACCCTTCCATAATCACCGCTGGTTATGGTATTTTATCACAGCAACAGAAAAGTGACCAATGCACACTTGGAGGCAGGAACTGAAGGGAGGCTGCAGTAAAACACCGCTCAGTGGCTTGCCCAGAAACCTCTCGCACATAGTCAGACCCAACCACCCTGGGGTGGTACTGCTAAAAGGGGGCTGGGCCCTCCTAGAGCCATTAGCAATCAAGAAAATGCCCCCACAGACATGCCCACAGGCCTAGCTGAAGGAGGCAATTCCTCAGTTGAGGTTCCTTCCTCTCAAACACATCCTGTTGAGGGCTGAGATTAGCCAGCGCACCATGTCGTTACTCCCATATCTTCTATCCAGGATCTGCAGAAAGAAAAAAAAATCCTAATTTTAATAACCACAACGCATGATCTTGCAGCCCTGAGAGGAGAAGCTGGTCACCTGTGGCCAATGTGCCCCATTTTTCTCCGTTGGTTTTGGCTGTCACAGCTGGCTGAGTTGTCTCATGGAACAGGTGCCAAGGTGGGTGGGTCTTATGGACAAGGGAAGCTCCAGCTCTGCAGCTCAGCAGGGCACAGGCCTGCCTCCTCTCCGTGCTCCACCTCCCTCCTCACCCTGTGGGCTTTTCCCTCAGGGACGTTCTGAGAGGCCTCCCTTCCACCTCTATGATGCAGGGCATTGGACCAGGGCCACTGGGATTACAGTATACACCACCGAGATTGCAGTATACACCACCGGGATTGCAGTATACACCACCGGGATTACAGTATACACCATTGGGATTACAGTATACACCACTGGGATTACAGTATACACCACCGGGATTACAGTATACACCACCGGGATTACAGTATACACCACCGGGATTACAGTATACACCACTGGCTTCAGATTTTTGGGGTTTGTTAGGCTGGCCTCGAACTCATTTTGTAGTCAAGAAGACCTTTAACCTCCTGACTTTTTAAAAAATTTATTTACCCTTTATTTTATGTGCATTGGTGTTTTGCCTGCATGTACATCTATGTGGGCATGTCAGATCTTGGAGTTACAGACAGTTGTGAGCTGCCATGTGGGTGCTAGGATTTGAACTCTGTTCCTCTGGAAGAACAGTCAGTGCCCTTAACTGCTGAGCCATCTTTCCAGCCCCCACTCCTGACCTACTAATCATCATACTTTCTCTGTGATTTCTGGCCTATGCTGGTATGGTATCTGGGGATCAGACTCAGCTCATTGGGATTGTACTTTTCCCCACGGAGGCACCTCATCTGGCCCCTACAAGCGTTTCCGGATAAGAGGCAGCCCCTCTCTGTGAAGGGCAGGACTCCCCTTCCCCGTGTCTGCCACTCAGAAGTGACTGTCTCTCTCCAGGGCCTGAGAGTGGAAGGAAGGGAGCGATAAGGGGCAGAACTGACGTCACCAGCTCACAAAGCTGCCTTGTCTCTCTGCTTCAACAGATCTGCTCCTCACTGAACTTCCTGTGCTATGGTGGGGAAGCCCCTTGAAAAAAAAGAAAAAACTAGACGGGAAGTGCAGAGCACTCCAAAGCAGAACCTAAATGGTAGAGCAACAAACAGCAGCCTGTGCGGGAAGATAATGACATTTACAAGGCTTCTAGGAAGGGCCATCTCAAGTCCTTGCAGCTGGGAGAATCCCAGCCTGCCACCTCAGATTTGCCTAAGGACGGGAGAGATGGTTGTGAGCATGCGTGGATGACTTCTTCGGGAGCCGGACAGCAGGTTGGGAGGCATCTTGTCCTGGTGCCCAATTTCCCCCTTACTTCATACATATATAAACTTGTCATTTAACAGAAACCATATTCTTTTCTTTTCTTTATTAGTACTGTGGGTGCGAGTGAGTGTGGGTGTTTGTGTGGAGATCAAGGACAACTTTTGGGAATCGATTCTCTTACCATGTAAATTCTGGGGACTAAACCCAGGGATCAGAGTGAGGTTGCACATGCGTGTTCACCTGCTGAGACACATCGATGCCCCTCCCCCCTTTTGAGTTAGGATCCCATGCAGCCCACAATGGTCTCAAGCTTGTTATTTAGCCAACAGTGACCTTGAACCCTGATCCTCCTGTCTCCCTCTCTCAGCTGCTTGGACTGGAGGTGTGTGTCACCGTGTTCAATTAGGGTTAGGGTTCAATGACGGAGAGCCAAATTTTAAGTGGACTGCCACCAGCAGAGGTCAGGTTGGCCCCTTCTGCCCTGTGGTGCCTCAGAACCTTCCCATGCAGTGGGGAAGGGAGCCCTAACCAACCCCTGCTAGGAGAGAACGCAGTGTTTTAGGGATCAGTCTACAGCATGCACCTCCAAATTAGGCAGCTAGTCATTATGAAGACTTAAGTCATATTTAAAATCATAGTCAGGCACAGTGGTTCATTTGTCTAATCCCAGCACTTGAGAAGCTGACTCAAGAGGATTGAGACCAGCTTAATTGAGACTTCTTATTGAAATGCAAAAATGAAGGAGGGGGGTGGCTCACACCTTTAATCCCCACACTAGAGAGGTAGAGGCAGGTGGATCTCTGAGTTTGAAGCCAGTCTGGTCACTTAATGAATTCCCAGACAGCTAGGGTTACTTAAGAGACTCTATCACATAGATAGATAGATAGATAGATAGATAGATAGATAGATAGATAGATAGATAGATAGATGATAGANATAGATAGATAGATGATAGATAGATAGATAGATGATAGATAGATAGATAGATAGATAGATAGATAGATAGATAGATAGATGACCTCTGACCTGCGTACACAATGCACACACACACACACAAACCATAAAAAGAAAACAAACTGAAAATGATCAAAGTGTCCTATATACATCTACGAAGTGTCATAATGAACCCTTTGTTTCCCACAATTAATAAATGCTAATCAACTTCTTATTCCCAAAGTGAACTCATTAATAATAGCTTCAGAATTTGAGGCACACACACCGGCTGGTACTCCTTCTTGAAAAGCCAGTCTCTTTCACACTCCAAGGCAGAGTCAGAGGTCGTGAGCCTACCCTGGAACCGTCCGAGGTCCCTCAGGTCAAGTTGGGACCTGACTAATGTCACACAGGGCTGAAGGTCTAAGAGCTGAGTGAAAGGGAGGTGAGAGCAAAGGCCAAGCCACTGAGTCTCACACCCAAGGGACGAGAAATGAAGACAGCGTCCCATTATCTGCAGCAGGAAATGTTGGCGATCCCAAGCCGTTGAACTGTGGAAGACAAGTGAACTCCAAGAGTCTGCAGAGGAGCCACAAAGATGATGGGGGCAAGCTCTGTAGAAGTTTGAACCCTCAGTCATTGTCTCCAGTGTGAAGTGGGAGGAGGGTTGTTATTATGCCAAGAATGTGCAACACCTCCCTTTCTACTCCTGGCAAAGGGTCACCCTTCGCCTAAGTGAGGGAGCTGGGTAAACTTCCCCCCCTGTAATCTGCTGGCCTTCCCAGAATGCCTTTGGTCCCCTCTGAGCGCTCGACTCAATGACAGGGGTTCTGGGTCCTGTCCCCTGAATCTTAGAGACTCAAAGATGCAAAGCCATTTTAACATCAACCAAAGCAGAAAGATCCATTCTAATTTTTTTCCACTTTTTGAGGCAGAGTATCGATATTCAGCTCAAGCTGCCTTTCACTGTGTTGTCTGCAACTCCAGATCCTCCTGCATTAGCTTCCCAAATGCTGGGATCTATGTCTACCAGGAAAAAAAAAAGCGTCTGATGTTGGGTATCATGGTACATCACTTCTGTAATCTCAGAACTGCAGAGGCAGAGGCCAGAGGACCAGGGGCACAAGGCCATCCTCAAGTCTATGGAGAATTTTGGTTTCTTTTAAAACCCAGTTATGTTATGTGAATGTGTGTGTGTGTGTGTGTGTGTGTGTGTACCTATCTATCTTGCCCCAAGGAACCCGAAGCCGCTGATCATCAGGAAGTAGTCTATATACCCCCTTTCTCCTCTAACTTTCTTTCTCTCCAACCTACTGTTGGGGGTTGTAATGAAAGTTGGGAGATAGAAGAAGTATAAGAACCTAATAAAGTAGTTTTTTAAAAAAGCCAAAACTCAACTATACTATGTAGGGAGTTCAAGACTAGCTTTGTCCTCTTGAGTCTCTTTCTCAGAAAACACGCGTGAGGGCTGGAGAGATGGTTGATTGGTGAAGAGCAGTTGCTGCTCACTGCTGTATAGACCGGGGTTCAGATCCCATCACCCCTGTAAAGCCGGGCATCTGCCTCTAACCAGCTCTAAGGGATTACACCTCTGGCTGTGTGCTTAGAGGGCCACATATAAATAAATAAATAATAAAACCCTTCTTTAAAACCACATGAAAAGAAAGATTCCAAATCACCAGGAATTCGGAGTTATTCATGCGACTCCCGTTTTACTAGGATAAAAAATTTACATCAGGATGGTAGGCTCAGAACCCATGAGCAGCTACTGTTCAGGTGTCAGGACGATTCAGAATCAGACACGAGTTTAAGTAATTTTTATTATTTATATGTTTATATCTACTGAGATGCGATCTCCTATGTAGTTCAGGTTGGCCTGGAACTCAAGATCTCCCTGCCTCCGCCTTCCAGAGCTAGGTTTTAGGAGTGTGCCAAACTGCCTGTCTCCGAATCTGCATTTCTAACCACCTCGAAGGTGTTCTGTGCGTCCGGACCGTATTTCTGAGACTCACTCTGCAGTCTCCCACCGACCCTACCCTTGGATAAGGAGTTAGGTACTGAGGCTGGGTGAGGCCGGGCACTTCCCAGTTGGCACTTGGATGGAAGAGGAAGTTATCTGTTCACAACCTCAGACGCCTGGGACAACAGAGCTTCGGGGCTCGCCGCTGCCCAATTGGTCCCGAGATGCTGGTCTCGGGCTCTGGGCTCCGCAGTCCCTCCGCCACCGAGCCAGCATGTTGCACACTGGGGCTTGCTGCCCTCATCCAGTGGAGCCGGTGGCCTGGGGTGGCGATGGCCTGGGATGCAGGTGGCCTTTGGTGACGGTGACATGGGGTGGCGGTGCCCTGGGGTGGAGCTGCCCGGCGACGCAGTCTGGCCTCGGACCCTGCACCCAATGTGAGCGGCCTCGCATGCCGGGACGGGAGCGGAGTCTCAGCACCTGCTCGAGCGGGGCGGGGCGTCATCCTCGACAGGACCCGCCCTGGACCCGCCCTCCCGGTCGCCCCGTCGGGAAACCCACGAGCAGCTCGGCGGCAGCGGCGGCGGCTTTGCCTCGGCGCGGTAGGTAAGCAACAACGGGGCACGATCCCATGGTGCCCTCGGACCTGGCAGCCCCGTGCTCCTCGGGGGCCCCCCTCCCTACCGCCCCCTCCCCCATGCCCCCTCAGTGAGATGAAGGGGCCGAACCAGACTCATCCCCCCCAGCCTTCGTTCTGCGCCCCGCGCGGTGCCATCTAGCGTCTTTCGCGGTGGGACCCCTTCACCTCTGAGGTTGAGAAGCTGAGAGGCGAACGGGGAGCTCCGGAGTCCCTCTTCTCGCTCTCGCCCCGGTGCCTACTGTGTGCCTCCCCCATTTGACCACCTCGTGTGCTCAAGCGTTGGGACTCCTTCCTGCCATATCACCCCTGAGCAGAAGGGACAAATCAGGAGAAGCCTCGTTGGTGGGGGGCCCCTCAGAGTCCTTGTCTGATTGATCTCCCCTTGGATGCTTAGCGCTTTGGAGGAGTGGGGGACGGAGTTCTGTGGTATTGTGTAGAGTGTATGACAGTGACTGTCACCACCAACTTCCTGATTCTCCCTCCCTCGTGATGACAGAAAGGAGAATCCTCCTGCTGCTTTACTCGCCCAGAGGCCAGTCATCTAGAGACCCCAGACCACTGCCCACCTGCTTCTGTGGACACTGCTGGCGATTGCTTGCCTCGAAGCACAAAAAGGAACCCGGTTCTCGAGCCTTAATCGCCTCTGTGGTCCCAGGGAGAGCTGTAAGGTTGCACTCTGAGCTCATCCCTACAGTGGCTGAGGTTAATGACAGACACACCAAAGAGCCTCCAGGGCTACCTTTGCTTCACACAGGTGTGTGTGTGTGTGTGTGTGTGTGTGTGTGTGTGTGTGTGTGTGTGTGTGTGTGTGTATTACATAGGCCGGCTCTCCTGACAGGACAGCTGTTTCCCTGCTTGGCAGAGGAAAGCTAAGAAGGATGAGATAGGCAAATTCATACGATGACTAGATCAAGGTTTTAAAATATGCTTCATTCAGATTGCCCAAGGGCAGCCTGCATCATCGTGTCCTCACCGACGCCCTGTGCTTTAAAGAACCGAGAGGTGGGGACACCAGGACCCCACAGCAATCGAAACTCTGAAGGAGACTGGGTACTGAGTAATTACTACCCACAGCTGGCACTGCCCCCAGCACACAGAAGAGCCCAGCGAAAGGGAGGCCTCCTGGGTGTCAGGTGCCCTTTGAGATCAGAACTGTCTTCGTCCACGTTCAACTGGGATAAACCCGGACCAGTGAACTAACCATAGGCTGAGTCCTGTTTGCATTGCTTAGAACAGAAGTCGGGGTTGGGAGGGGCCCCGTCCTCAGCTGAGAGCTGTTCCTAGGGAAGGCTGTGGTGTATAATGAAGGCTACAGGTGGCTGACTCAGCTCCACCACTAGCTGCAGAACCTCGGCCACATCACCACGTAAACATTCCAGGGCGGGGCAGGGAGCAAATGAGAAGGTGCAAGGGCTTTAGGGACCAACTGAACGTAAGATGTGTCGTGGCTTTGGACGGATGTCCGTGGGCTTGAGTTCAGCTTCTGGTCTTGCCTAGCTGTGTGCATAAGGCTCTGGGTCCAGTCTCCAGCACTGGATAAACTGGGCATGGTGGCACGTGTCTGTAGTGCCAGCACTTGAGGGGAAAGAACCCAAAGTTCAAGGTCATCCTTGGCTATGTGACGAGTTTGAGAGGCCAGCCTGTCTCAATGCAAAAGCCAAGACCAAAGAAAACAAAATATAACTCCAGTGAGGCTTTTGTTTGTTTGTTCTTTATTCCATCTTTGTGTTTTGAGACAGGTTCTCTCTTCATAGCCCAGACTGGCCTAGAACTCACTGTGTAGACCAGGTTGAGTTCCTGCTCACTGAGATCTGCCCACTTCTGCTGTCTCCGCCCCATCCCCCATCCCCCACCCCACAAGTGCTGAGGCTGAAGGAGTGTGCCACCACTACAGCTCAGCTACTCAGGAGGATGAGGCAAGGTTGCTTGAGCCCAGGAGTCTAGGGTGAGCCAGGGTGACAAGAGTGTTTATCGGGTCACAGTCTGAGTCTTTGGAGCCAATGCCTTCTTTTTCTTGAAAAGCCAAAGGTAAGGTAGCATTGCCCTAAACATCCCCCAGGTCAGACGGACGTATCCCATCATCTCCAGCTCCGGAAGTGAGACTGAGTACCCCAGTAAGTGCTCAGTACCGGAGGGACCCAGTAATGGCTGTGCCAGAGCTTAGGTGAACTTGGCTCGTCGGATAGCCTCAGCATTTCTTCTGGAAAGGCCCGAAATGTCCGTCCCCAGTGGACGGGATGTGTGAGGATTTGAATCGACAAGAGGTCGAGTGCAGGGCAGTGCCTGTCTCTGTGTGTATCTCAATGCTGTCATTGTGCTGGAGAAAGGCTTGCGTGGTAAACAAGGATGGGTTCAACCCAGCAAGAAAAGGGCTTAGAGAAGGATTCTGCTGGTACCTGAGAGCTCTGTGGCATCAGGTTATTCTCCAGCACCCGGCCCAAACTGGTCCTGAGTCCTAGGGAGACATGTGCAGGAAGAAACTCCATCCTTATCCCAACTAAGCTCTGCATCTAATGGCAAATAAAGGACAGATAGGGAAGAAAGTGAACACACACACACACATCCCACATACCCCACATACACACACAACACTCTACCCCATACACTCACATACCACACATACACACCCCATACACTCACACATACACATGCATACACACACACCACACACATATACACAGACACACCACAAATGTATACACATACTACCCATACACATAACACACATATATACACACGTCACATACACACACACTCCACACACTCACACCCCATACACTCACACATACACATGCATACACACATCATATACCACACACACACACATATATACACACACACACACACCTTACATGCACATACACACCCCACACATGAACACCTCCATGCACTCACACACACACATGTGTGCACACATATTCACACACCATACATACACACAGACACACCACAAATGTATACCCACACTACCCCCCCACACACACCACATATATACATACCACACATGCACATACACCAGACACATACATGCACACCATCACACATACCACATACACACACTGAAACACATACACACTACCTCCCACATACATACTATCCACACACACATACGTACATAATACACACACACACACACACACACACACACACACTATCCCACAAACATCCATATTACACATGCACACATCCATACTACACACATGCACACACACACTACCCACACACATGCATACCACACTCCTCTGTGCAGAGGAATATATGCCTTGGGAGTGGGAGGCTGGCCCAACAGTCAGAACAAGTATTCTGGATGTGGAAGCTTGGGAAACAGGACTTTAGGGTGGAGAAGGACAGGGAAACAGGATCTCCATGTCTGGGCTTGCTCTCCATGAACGCAGTGGGAAAGTCCCACATGGAGAAAGCGTGGGGAAGAAAGCTGCACACCCGCCCCCGGGGGCGGCGACACACCTTAGTGCAGAAAACCATCTTTTCTTTGGTTTTTAGGGACGGGATTCCCTTGAGCTTATTGTTGCTCAAATTCTCCATGTAACTAAAGATGACCTTGAGCTCCCTAATTTTCTTTTTAGATCCATTTATTTTCTCTTATGTATGTGAATGTTCTTGGCTGTGTTCATGTATGCATACTCTGTACATGCCTCGTGCCCGCAGAGGTCAGGAGAGGGCATTGGATTCACGGGACTGGATCCCACCGGTAGTTGTGAGCCGCCTTGTTCTCTTCAAGAACAGCAGACGCTCTCAAGCACTGAGCCTCCTCTCTTCCATCTATACATCCCAAGTGTTGAGGATACAGGTGCGGGCTGCCATGTTCTGGCACGAAGACTTTATTTTATTTTTTAATTTAATTTTAAGTGTGTGAGTGTGTGTGTGTGTGTGTGTGTGTGTAAGAGAGAGAGAGAGAGAGAGAGAGAGAGAGAGAGAGAGAGAGAGAGAGAGAGAGAGAGAGAGAGAGAGAGAAGTCAGATCCCCCTGGAACCTCAGCTCACACTCACGTGAACTCAGATGCCAAGGTTGGGAACTGAAGTTGGTTCTCTGAGAGAGCAGTAAACACTCTTAACAGCTGAGCCATCTCTTCAGCCTTGGAAGTCTTCTTGCAAAAAAAAAAAAAAAAAAAGAGTCACAAGTAAGAATTTAGACTGTCGATTTGTTTTGCTTTATTGAGCCCTTAAGAAGGGAAAGGCAGCCAAGTGTCTGGTTAGGCTGGAAGGTAAGTGCAGACAGGGTGCTGACCACTGGCTGATTTTGCCCCAGTTAAGTAGGCCTTAGTCTGAAGGAACACAACCAGAACTTTGCTGACCATGAAGTAGAGATGCCCAAAGCAAAGAGGCACTGCATCTCACCCTCGAGGACTCAGTAAGGCAGGGACAGTTTGATGACAGTTTTGAGTGGAAAGGAAAGGGCACATGGAACACATGCACACACAGAGACACAGATATACTCACACAGACACACGGATACACACACATAGATACATACACACACAGACACACACAGATACATACACACAGATACATACACACACAGACACACACACATAGACACACAGACACACATAGATACATAGAAAAACAGACACACAGATACATACACATAGACACACACAGACACACAGATATACACACATAGACATACACACTGACACAGATATACACACACAGAGAGACACAGATATACACACATAGACATACCTACAGAGACAGACTCACAGATACGCACACTTAGAAAGACACATAGACATACAGACACCACACAGAGACACACACAGATACATAGACACACAGATACACGAACACAAACACACACACATACACAGACACACATACACATGTATAGATACACACATAAACACATGCACACAGAGAGAGCGCATGCATACACACACACACACACACACACACACACACATACACGGCACCACCAACCCAGGAGGCAAGGCATAATCAGCAGGGCGTGGGACTGGACTTGGTAACCTTGATACTGAGAAGGGATTGAACATACCAGATGTTGGAGCAGACTGGGAGTTTGGGGCTCTTTCTGGGAACTGTGGGAAACTGCTCAGATCAGTGGGCTTGGCTGGCATGTGTAGGCCTGAGGGCTATGGAGGGGGATGCTCCCAGCTATCCTGGGCGTCCAAGCTCAACTCCCCATCCTCTGGAGATCGCCCCAGCCATTAGGACCATCGTCCCATGACCCCCAGCTTCTCTTCCCTACTGCCCACCAGCCAATGGTGACAGAGCTCAGTTCAGACTCCCTGTGTACCTTCCTGCAAGCCCTGGGAGGTTACAGAAGCCCTCCCCGGAGACCTGGGCATAAACAAAAGTACAGGTACCTGACCTAGCAGGGTCCCTGCAGACAAACCCCCTCTCTAGCTGCCTGTCATCTTGATTTGTAGTGACTTTTGCTTGGGGGTAAGACAACAAAGAAGTTAGAAACACCTTCGCAGCCAAGCACGGATCCAGTTACGTGGCCGTGCGTGAGGAAATCCTGTTGAGTGTTCAGTAGAAAATGTTTGGATGACTACAGCTCCGTAAACTTAAAATGAACCTAGGTGTGCTGGAGGTGAGGGCATTTTGACAGACTGGCTACCGAAATGGCTTTTATCTTATCCTTCTGGAGAATGAGCCACGAAAGTGTAGGTCATCAGTCAGGGGGTGGGAGCCGCCCACTGTCCTGTGGCCGCACAGGCATCCAGGGGCAGGGGAGCTTTGGAGATTATTCGGTGGTCTTTTGGTTCTGTGACTACAGGAGAGGTTGGGCTGCAGGGCCTGATGATGAGAAAGTGTCATTGGAGGAGGAGGAGGAGGAGGAGGAGGAGGGAAAGAGGAAGAAGAGGAGGAGGAAGAAAAGAGGAGGAGGAGGAGGAGGGAGAGGAAGAACAATAGCAATAAGAAGAAGAGGAAGAGGAGAAAGAAGAGGAGGAGGAGGAGGAGGAAAAGGAAGAGGGGAAGAGGAAGAAGAGGGGGAGGAAGAGGAGAAGGGGGAGGGAGAAGAGGAAGAGGAAGAATAAGAGGAGGGAGAAGAAGAGAAGGAAGATGATGAGAGGGAAGAAGAGGAGGAGAAGGGAGAGGAGGAGGAGGGAGAAGAGAAGGAGAAGGAAGAGGAGGGGAAGAGAAAAAGGGGGAGGAAGAGGAGGAAGAAGAGGAGGAAGAAAAGGAAGAGGAGGAGGAAGAGAAGGAGGGGGACCAGACAGTCTTGTAGTACCCTTCCCCTCCTGGATCTCGAAACCAGCCTGTTGCCTCTCCACCAGGATGTCTACCTCCACACAGCTTATGAGCTTATGAGCTTGCTCAGAAGGCCTCCACCCATAGCTATTGAAGAGATCTGTAATTGAGCCAATTATCTTGAGCAAATATCCTGTATGGATGCCGTGGTGGCAGCTCCCTTGCCCGGAGGCCACGTCGCTGCTCTCTCCTCAAGGTGTGCAGTCCGTTTGATAAACAGGAAGAAACTTAGAAAGGGGCCACCTGGACAGCAAGGGCGTGTTCGAGGTGGCTGACCCTGCCTTTCACTTGAGCTGGGACCTCACTCCGTTCTTCCCAGTTTCAGCAACTTTAAGCATTTGATTCCTGAGTGGAATTGGGGGAAAGGGAGTGGTGGGGAGGGGGCTTGGAGTGGAAGGGGGGACTCAGAAGAACCCAGTCCCTCTGCATACCTCCATGGGGGAGGTAAGAGTCCCAGGGGCATCACAATGATCTGAGAACTGAAGACAGGACCTGCTCCTGGGAGCTACTACCTGTGTGTCACCAGTGAGGTCGTCCAACCAAAGCCACACCCATAAAACAAGCTGAATACCCCGATAGGGCAGCAAGCTAAGAGTTAGAGCAGAACGCCACCTAACCCAAATCCTCCAGGGAAGGGCACCCAGCGGAGTTACAAAACCAGTGTTGAATGTTTAACCCCTCTAGCCTGTTCCGCTGATAAGAGGCTCAGTCACCGATGACACACAACCGGTACTTCAGACCAAGCCAGTGATAGAACAGAAGATAAGGCCTGGCCTTTGGAGTCCAGGAGTCCAGGTCCCCGGCAGCGAAGAGAGCCGCGCTGACACAGGCCAGCGGTGGTGAGAAGGAAGAACAAGCAGAGACAGGAGGCCAGACTTGGAGGTGTGGCTTCCTGGTGAAAAGCCCTTGCCCAGCATGTATAAACCCCTGGGTTAGCTCCTCAGGACTGAGAGATCGCCAAAGAGGGGTGGAAAAGGGAATCCGTTAACTTTGTTCTGGTTTTATGAATTTTGTATAATCGGTTTTTCATATTCCTCCAACGCCGAAGAAGATGGCGTGACATCAGAGACGACTTCCCGCAAGACATGTCACTAGATGCAGAGCTTAAGTACACGTTGGATAGCTTAAAATTCCCATGGTAGTTTTACACTTATAACAACATCAGAAGTTTAAAGCACATGAAGTAATAGGAAGTACTGGACATGTAATCATTTATACTTCATTTGTTTATTTATTTATTTATTTATTTATTTATTTATTGGTTTTTTGAGACAGGGTTTCTCTGTGTAGTCCTGACTGTCCTGGAACTCACTCTGTAGACCAGGCTGGCCTCAGAAATCCACCTGCCTCTGCCTCCCAAGTGCTGGGATTAAAGGCGTGTACCACCATGCATGGCTCATTTATGCTTCATTAGCTTTCATTTAGAAATATAGATTCTGAAGGTCCTCATGTAGCCCAGGCTGGTTACAAACTCTGTATAGCCAATACACCTGAACTTCTGAGCCCCCTGCCACCTCCTCCTGAGTGCTGAGGTTACAAGGGTCACTGTGCCCAATCTGTGCAGTGCAGGGAACAGAGCCGAGGGCCTTGTGGTTGCGTGGCAAGCCCTTGACTCACTGAGCTACATACATCCCTAGCCCAAGTTCCAATTTTATAATGCTCGTCATCTTCAATAAGATGAAGCAATATTAAAATCTGATGATTCAAAACTCATAAACTAAAAAGCAAAAATAAGGTTTCCCAAACACCCTATTAAGTCCGTAGCATCTATACTTCTGAGGTTATTAAAGCTAAGAGCTGCCCTGAGACTTTGGCACATGCTGTTCCCATAAGAAATAGCCAAGAGGAAAATTTGATAAAGGAATGCAGTGTAGTTTGGGGTTTGTTGTTTGTTTTTATAGAGCTAAAGAAGGCCCACGATGCCAGGCGTGGTAGCACACGCCTTTAATCCCAGCACTCGGGAGGCAGAGACAGGTGGATCTCTGAGTTCGAGGCCAACCTGGTCTACAGAGTGAGTTCCAGGACAGCCAGGGCTACACAGAGAAACCCTGTCTCGAAAAAAAAAAAAAGAAGGCCCACAATGGCCAAGTGCTGTACCACGGAGCTATGTCCCCGGCACAACTGTTTTTAGACAGGGCCTCGCTATGTAGACCAGGATGGTCCTGGTCTTAGGATCCACCTGGCTTTGTCTCCTGAGTGCTGAGATTAAAGATATGTACCACCAGAGCTGTCTTTTCGGAATTCTGGCCATCTTTAGGCCTATGTAGTCAGAGGCTTATGTAGGCCTTTTATGAGACGGTTTTGCCCGCGTGTGAGTCTGTGCACTGCATGTGTATGTGGTGCCCTTGAAGACCAGAAGAGGGTGTTTGGACCCCCTGGAACTGCAGTTCTGAGCAGTTGTGAGCCACCACATGGGTGCTGGGAACACAGCCTATGTCTTCTGCAAGAGCAGCCCGTGCTCTTAGCTACTGGCTTCCTATCTTCCTACTCCCACACTCTGGCCATTTAAAGACTTCTCATGATGGTTTCCACACTCTGGGGCTATTTTACAGTGGCGGGCTGGATTCAGAATGTAGATAGACGCTGGGCTCTGCTCGCTGGAGCAGCCAGAATCTGTTTGCTCTGTCTGGGAGGGCTTCCTCAACTATGGTTGTGGCATCTTGGCTCTGTCAAGCTGATGAGTGACAGACCCAAGGGTGGAAAAAGATCTGGGAGTAGAAGCTCCCCTGCTAGTGTCCCTGAAGGCCAGGCTGCACTTGCCGGAACAGTAGAGCCACGCGCATGCGCAGGACTTTGGAGGTGGATCCCACCGAGCCCCGAACCAAGTTCTACATTAGAGGTTATTCCTTTTCCAAAGCTGGTGGGGCTCACCCTCCTGGTTCTTGCTAACTCCAACTCTAGGCACTGCATCCCACACGGAGCAGAAACCTTTAGCCTCAAAGTCCTACAGCATGCGTGCAACTGTGTTTCTTGAAGGGTGTCTTCCGGCTGCCGGCATGCTGAGCCGACACTGGAGAGAGCAAGTCCCTTCCTGCCAAGTCTAATCACAGGTGTCTCGTTTCATTTCAGGATGTGGTTAGAACCTTGAGGAACTGCAGGTTCCAGAGAGAACACTTTAGTCGGCCGGATTGGATCCAGAGAGCAGATGCTCAAGAGGACTTCAGGTTAACCCAAGGTCTCTCCGGGGGAAATAAAAAGGACAAAGGTATCCGCCTCTACAAGGGACCCCAAGCAGTGCCTGGATGAGGGTGCTGGAGTGACTGGTGACTCCAGGAGGCCTTCCTGGAGGAGGTGAGTCCTAGCCTGCCTCTGACTACTTATGGCAGTGTTACCCAGCCTGTGTCTCTAGCTGTGCCCATGTTTATGGGAAGTTCGAGCTCTGTCCGCACAGTTCTGGACTGAGATTCTCATAGCTCCGCCCCTGGGAAAGAGGCTCCACACACAGTTCTGCTTCCCTGGAAACCTTCTTGAGACCTGTAGGGAATCCTGCCTCTCTCCCGACTGTCTGTGCCATCTGTTGTCTTTCCATGAACTTGAAGAGGGCTATGGAAAGGCTTAAAGTGCCAGACAGCAATGGCGGCTCACCCCTCCCTGGACAGTAACTGCTGGACCCCCTCGTCCATTTTCTTTTCTTTTCTTTTTTTTTAATTTTATGTGTGTGAATGTTTGGCCTGCATGTATGTCTGTGTACCCCATGGGCGTCTGGTGCTTATGAGACTGAAACACGGCATCGGATCTCCTGGAACTTGGAATTACAGCGGCCGTGACATGTCATGTGGGTGCCGGGAACTGAACCGGGGTCCTTGGAGCAGCCAGTGGTATGAACTGCTGGGTTGTCTCCCCGGGACCTCCCATTTCATGGTCTCTAAGGAGTTTTCCCATCGTGTGCCTCTCTCCCACCCTCAGACCCAAGCAAATTTTGCTGGTACCACCTCTGCCTTCAGCGTGGCAGCTTCATAGATCAGATCTCTAGACCCCCTTTACCTGATGGTTGAGGTGCTGAGCAGGTCCTTGCTCACTTCAGCAGCTCCCGGCCGTTGGATTCTTTCCTGTACTGTTCCTCATTTCTCAAGGGCACGTGGCATAAAGACAGTGCTGGGCTTCAGCTCCACCTGCAGGCTGCCCCTGCTTCTCTTTGGCCTCCTGCTCCATTGGCCAACTTGAAATGAGCTTGGCTTGTCCAGGCGAGCCCACATGAACTTGGGTGCCTCGTCCAGGCTTTTCCCAGTGTGACGTTCTATCCTTCCTCCTTCATCTGCCATCTCTACAGACTCCTCTTTCCACCCAAAGACATCCCCTTATGATGCTCTTGCTTCATAATCCGGAGTCTCACTTCCCCAACTAACTATGTCCTACTTGAGGGGAGCCCGACCCCATCCCTGCCTTCCCCTAGTCCTTCAGAGTCTCTGGCACACGGCAGGTCTTCCACACATATTGATAGACTCAATACATGCCTCATAGTTCTTGCTACAAAACAGGAATTTTTTTAAAAAAATTATTTATTGGGCTGAAGAGATGGCTCAGCAGTTAAGAGCACTGACTGCTCTTCCAGAGGTCCTGAGTTTAATTCCCAGAAACCACGTGGTGGCTCACAACCATCTGTAATAGGATCTGACTCCCTCTTCTGGTATGTCTGAAGACAGCTACAGTGTACTCATATACATAAATATATCTTTTTAAACAATTATTATTTTGTGGGTGTGGGTGTTTTGGTTCCATGTATGAATGCATATCATGTGCATGCAGTACCCTTGGAGGCCAGAAGAGGGTGCCAGGTCCACAGTTACAGACGGTTGTCAGCTGCCATGTTTGTGCTGGGAACTGAACCCAGAACCTCACCGAGAGCAGTTTGTGCTCCTAATCGCTGAGCGTCTCTCCAACCCCAAAACAAGAATTTCTTTCGTGTGATTTTTGATAATGTTGTGAAGGAAACCATCTGTCTCCCCAGCCCAGACCGAGACTGCTGGCCATTGAGTCCATACTAACTATGGGTTTGCCCTCTGTGTGCCAGGGTCTCCAGACACCAGGCTTCATTCAGGCAGGGCACTGCGGGGTTAAACAACCGCACTTGTTTTTTTCTTCAGTGCAGAGGGATGGGGGTGGGGTAGAGGTTACCTCAGGAGCCATGCTGGTTTCTACTACAGCCCAGAGTCACGCTTAAGAAAAACATCCACGGGTGACCATGTGGCTCTGGCCAAGGAGCACGTGCCTGGGGGTAATTTCTGGGAAAGCGCATGGGGATTTATCGGTTATAACAGCAGAAATACCTGAGGGTTTAGAGGATGCCGGGATCTCTGCTGTGGGTTTTGCATACATCACTTAACTCAATCCTCAACACAGCCAGCCAGTTAGTTGTTAATGACACCCACCCAGTTTATAGCTGAGGAACTCAAGGCTTAGAGGGATGAGCTAAGTCACTCAAGGGTCACACCGGGCTAATGATGAAATAACAATTTTGAAAACCTAACTGTGCACAGAGATAAGACTGCCAAACTTCTGAGAAATGTTTTCTTTTCTCTCTCAATTTTGAACCAACTCTAGCAGAAGGTGCCCCTCTAAAGAGGGGGAACTGAGCCTGTGGCCATGTCTCTCTCTAGCCACCAGCATCTGCCAGCTAGTGACCTTTATGTTAGCTCAGCTCGCGTAGGAAGCTCTATGGGGTTCATCCTCTGAGCCTTTTGGCCTAGTATGCTAGTTGGTATGCACCCCACTCTGAATAGTTCTGCCTGGAAGGTGTCGTCATTGGATCTTAGACTTAAAACAACAACTAAAAAAATCATCTGAGCTGGAATTAGTGGTGTTTGTTTATAATTTCAGCCTGTGGGAACCCAGACAGGAGAATCACTAGGAGCTACTGTGAGCTACATCGGGAGACCCTGTCAAAAAATAAATAATTGCCTCTGAAGGCAGAGGCAGGCAGGTCTCTCTGAGTTCAAGGCCACCCTGGTGAGTTCTAGGCTAGCCAGGACTACACAGAGAAACCCTGTCTTGAAAAATACAAAAAATGGGTTGGAGAGATGGCTCAGTGGTTAAGAGCACTGACTGCTCTTCTAGAAGTCCCAAGTTCAATTCCCAGCAACCACATGGTGGCTCCCAACCATATATAATGAGATCTGATTCCCTTTTCTAGTGTGTCTGAAGGCAGTGACAGTTGTACTCATATACATAAAATAAATCTTAAAAACACACACATACATATACACACATATATGTATATGCATGTGTGTATATATGTGTGTATGTATATATGTATGTGTGTATGTATATATGTATGCATATATGTATATGTGCATATATATGTATATGTGTGCATATGTATATATGTACATGTGTATTTCTATGTATGTATATACATGTATGTATGTATATATGTATGTGTATATATACATGTGTATATATATATGTGTGTGTGTGTATTGTGTATATGTATGTGTTATATATATATATATATATATATATATATATATATATATATATATTATGGTAAGTGAGTAAATGCAGGAGATTCCATTGGTGGCCTGGCTAATTCATGAATTTTTGTCTTCAGAAACTGGTTTCATTCTCTGCCTCTTTGCAGCTTCACCACACCCAGGCCTCCAGGGTCACACAAACCAGTTTATCTGACACACTTCATGAGCCAGGCATGGTGGTACATGCTTCTCATCCCAGCACACAGGAGGCTGAGGATCAGGAGTTAAAGGCCAGCCTGGGCTAATTAGCAAAACCCTGTCTCAAAGTCCAAAACAACCTAGGGATAAAAGTGTAGGTGTTCATGGAGCTCCTGTCTTGGTCTGACCCCCTGAGCCACGTTGACCAGTGTGTTCCAGCTGAACTTAATTTTAATGGCAAGCTGTTTTCCAAAGCAGTTTCCTCCAGGTAAGAGAGAACCAGACCCAGTTTTCTCAGTTCACAGAAAAAGGAAATTTAGGCAACAGGATGCTGTGAGCGCGCAAAGGTGACACCACCATTCTCCACTGAGCTATGCTTGGGCCCCGGGTCCCTAGCTCCCTGCCCATCTCTGCAACAGCTAATTTTCTCATATCCCCTTTTTCCTCAGGTTGAGGCCCAGGCGTGGCTACGCTGGCATGTCAAGCTATCTCCAAAGTGAGGCATAAGACTTGACCCTGCGGGGGTCCCAGTTGGGAAGATGAGGTTGCTACGAAGGCGCCACATGTCCCTGCGCCTTGCCATGCTGGGCAGCGTCTTCATGCTCTTCCTCTTCATTCGGCAGAAGGATGTAAGCAACAGGGAGCAGGCCATGGAGAAACCGTGGCTGAAGTCCCTGGCAGGCCAGAAGGACCAGGTCCTGGACTTCATGCTAGGTGCCGTGAACAACATTAGGGACGTCATGCCCAAGCTGCAGATCCGGGCTCCAGAACCGCCCCAGACTCTGGTCTCCATGAACCACTCCTGCCTTCCAGGGTTCTATACCCCTGCTGAGCTGAAACCCTTCTGGGACCGGCCACCTCAGGATCCCAACAGCCCTGGGGCAGATGGAAAAGCATTTCAGAAGAAAGAATGGACCAATCTAGAGACCAAAGAAAAGGAAGAAGGCTATAAGAAACACTGCTTTAATGCTTTTGCGAGTGACCGCATCTCCTTGCAGAGGTCCCTGGGGCCAGACACCCGGCCTCCTGAGTGAGTATTGCATTCTTAGAATTCTCTGGGACCAGAGCTTTCCCAGAAGTGTGGCCGGGAGGGCTGTGATCATCGGTCAGTTGTCAGGAAGAAAGCAGAAGAATCCCTGAATAGCCAAGGATTTCCCTTAAGCTGTCCTTTCTTTTGCGGGCCAGATGCCCTGATACCAGGGGCTGGAGTTCAGGAGTACTATGGTCTGGCAGAGACCCATAGGGACCCGTGAGACTGCAACACAGTTATGAGGGACACAGGGCACTGAAAAAGGAAGTTAGGGCTGCAGACCAGGATCTGGCACTGGGCACTGGGAAGTGCTGGGACAGAGCTGTGGTTTCTGCAGCCCTGCCCTTAAGATACTGAGCCTGCCAGCTGGGCTTCTGATGAGAGAGAAGAAATTTCCTGACTGCTGCTGTGTTGGTCTGGAAGGTCCCCACAGCCCCGGGTTCCCTCACGTGAAGGCCACAGGCCCACCAAGTCATTCCAACTTGAAGCTCTTAGACATTATTGGATTTAGAAAGGGAGATGCACATTTGGATCTTAGAGCTGTCCCTGCCCTAATATGTCCCCTGCTACACTCTCACTGTGTCCGATGAAAGATGTTTTTGTCTTCCACACTTAGCCATTGTCCTTTTCAACTAAAAAGTTAGTTGGAAAGAAACAAGTCACTTCACTAAAGTCATGACTCTTTAGTGCCAGAGGCCTGGGGGTTCCTCAGACTTGAACCATGTATTTCCTAAGGCCCTACAAATTGCAACTTGAGGTAATAGGAACTTCTCAGCCAAGGCAGGAAACTTAGGAGGCTCCGTGGCCGGTCCATACAACAGCTTCCTGACAATGACTAAATCCAGGTGTCAGGGAAACTAGATCTGGTATTACAAGTCCCAGTACTTCAGAGGCTGAGGCAGGAGGAATGCAAATGTAAGCACACTGGTTTTAAGTGGGAGATACCCCCTGTCTCCACAAAACAGAAAGGGTGTTCAGCTGTGTGGTCCTTGAAACTCAGAACCCAAGTCCTTACAGAGCCTAGATGACAGGATAGCCAGTGGTTGCTGGAGATCATTGGGGAAGGGCCAGGAAGTTGCCAGTGTTGGTAGAGTCAGATCACAAGGATTCTGAGAGGGCTTAGAAGGGAAGTGTGAACCGGAAGGACCTTTGCCTCACACTGACTGAATGGTGACTGCAGTCACTGTCCTCAACTGAACATTTGCCCTTAATGACTCGGCTGCCTGCGACCTCTGGACCAAATCACGTCCTATGCAGTGTCCAAGGTGCAGAGTGAGTTAGCCTCGAGAATACCTGTCCTGAGAGCAAAATGTAAAACTTGGAGGGGGGGGCGGTGCCAGAGCCTCA
Organism: Mus pahari; assembly: GCF_900095145.1. NCBI lineage: Eukaryota > Metazoa > Chordata > Mammalia > Rodentia > Muridae > Mus > Mus pahari. Next base: position 65,235,394 of record NC_034606.1, on the reverse strand, counting down.
CCTTAGGACACAGAGCTAGCTCAGGGGCTGGTTTTGGAGAGGGTAGCCACAGAAGATGAGCAGCTATTGCCAAGCACGACACGGGCGGGGGGGGGGGGGGCGGTTTGGTGATTGGGCATGCGTGGGCATGCGCACTCGTGCTCCCGGGTAAGGGGGTTGGGGGATGGTGGGAGAGCTTTAGGCAGATATCTTTCATTTCCCCTCATGGGACTCCACCCCTCCCCCTGGGACTTAGAGAGCTGTGTCCATCCTTCTATCGGTCCAGGTGTGTTGACCAGAAGTTCCGGCGCTGCCCTCCACTGCCCACCACCAGCGTGATCATTGTGTTCCACAACGAAGCCTGGTCCACTCTGCTGCGCACAGTATACAGCGTCCTGCACACCAGCCCTGCCATCTTGCTGAAGGAAATCATCCTGGTGGATGACGCCAGCACAGATGGTGAGGCTGTCCTGTCTGAGGAAGGGTGGGGCTGGTGGGTGGGTCTGAGGAGGGGTGGGGTTGGCTGGTCTGAAGAAGAGTGGGGCTGGCTGGTCTGAGGAGGGGTGGGTCCTGCAGCTTTGAATTGCCCCTTTCATAAAGGCAGAAGAAGGTGGGATGGAGCGTACAGGCCACAGTTCTAGAGCCAAGAACTTGTCCACACCACTCAGGGCAACAAGGGCCTCCGCGTTCCCTGTTGGATGTCACATGCATCCCTAACTCAGGTGAAAGAGGACCAGCAAAGTGGCTTACCCGTAACTGCACTTGATGCCCAAGCCTGGTGACCTGAATTTGAATCCCGAGCCCCACAGGCTACCAACTCTACCTGAGGGCTGTGATTTGAGTGAACAAACAGGCGCATATGCTAAACAAGGAAAGGGCGGGCAGGAGAGGGGAGGGGAGGGATGGAGGAGAGGAAAGGAGGGGAGGGGCTGGGAGGGCCTTCCTGGTTTCCAGCTCTGCTGGGTCTCTCTGCTAGGCTTCCCCTGGGAAGCCCTTCCTGCCCTAATTGTTAACAGGGGAGATTGCTCACCATCTTTCACCTTCCCATCAATTCCATAGTATTCAGTACCCAGCTCTGACCTAGACATAGGTACAAGGAAAAAAAGAAAGGTTCCCTGAGGAGGCTGATAAAGGTTTAGAGCACTCACTCCTTTAGCCAATCTGAAATGACATGGACTTGAGAGTCCAACCCTGGGAGATCAAATCGAGCTCTGACTGCGCGGACCTCTCTCAACTCCACTTTCCTTTCCTGCAAATGGGCATACTTGACTCCTGCCTGTGCTTTACTCTGTATGCGTGTAGGAAGAGTGCATTGTGGGAGCGTGTGCCCGGGAGATTTTAAGTCTGCCTGGTGTGGCTGTGACTGCTTTGTAATGAGGGCTGGAGCTGGGTCTTAGAGGCTGAGTGTCTGAGGACAGAACTTTAGGTGGAGGGCATTCCTGCGAGAGAGGAGATGGTGAGCCCAGTCCTGAGGCAGGAGCCTGTTTTCTGGGGAGACTGAGTGTGGCTGGAGTTTGGGTTCATCGTAGGAAATAAGATTGGAAGGATTCAAGGGGTGGGTGAAGGGGGGTGGGGGATGGGGGATGGGCGAGGGGAGTGGGGTTTGTTGAGATGCTAGGATCAAACCCAGGACTTTACGTAGTAAACAGGCTCTCTTTCTGTTGCTGTCATGAAGCACCCTGAGGAGAGACTGGAAAGATAGCTCAGCTGTCAAGAGCACTGGCTGCTCCTTTGGAGGTCCCAGGTTCGATTTCCAGTACCCACATGATGTCTTTAACTCCAGTTCTATGGGATCTGATGCCCTCTTCTGGCTCCGTGGGTGTGTACATGGGGCACAGGCATGCATGCAGACAAAATACCCAGGCACCCAGGCAAAAAACCCGAGTCTTTAAAAATAACACTCCAAAAAAAAAAAAGCAATTCAAGAGAGAAAGGGTTAATTTGACCTTGAATTAAAGGTCATGGTTCACTATGGTGGAGGTAGCAGGTGCTGGAGGCAGCTGGGCACATAGCATCCAGTCAAGAAAGAGAGAGAGGGATGGGAGGGGATAGAAAGGGAGGGGAGGGGAGGGGAGGGGAGAGGAGAGGAGAGGAGAGGAGAGGAGAGGAGCTGATCCTGGAGGGAGAGATGGCTCAGATGTTAAAAGCACTGACTGTTCTTCCAGAGGTCCTGAGTTCAAGTCCCAGCAACTGCATGGTAACTCACAACCATCTGCAATGAGCTCTGGTGCCCTCTTCTGGTGTGCAGGCATACATGTAGGCTGAACATGGTAGACATAATAAGTAAATAAATCGTAAAAAGGAGCAGCAGTAGAGAGCAGGGGGGCCCAGCGCTGAGCTCATGTTCTGTGGTTCAGGAAGCCAGAGAATGATGCCGCCCACAGTGGGTGACACTTCCTGCTTCAGTTAACCTAACCAAGCTGGTCCTCACAGGCATCCCCTGATAGAAAGAAATGAGGCATCACCGGGGACCTGCGCTCATGCTTCCTGCTCCTGCCAGAGCTTCTGGCTCTCCTACCTGGGTTGGGAATGATGCTGCAGGAGATGGGGGTAGTGGAAGTGGGGGCTGGGAGTGAACACTGTTGAACCCTCTTGACCAGGGAGCTCTCATTTTCCCAGGGAAGACAGGCCCTTGGCCACCTCAGCGTCCATCAGAGTTACAGTGAGTCTGGTTGGCAAGTGCTAGGCCCATGAGGCTTCTGGACAGGGAGGGGCTTGCTAGCAGCAGTGCTCATAATGGTGGGTTTCTGGGAAATCAAAAAGTGGTTGAAAGGCTCTAAGAGAGAAGAGTCAGGGCACAGCCACAGTCAGGACCAAGCAAAACCCAAATCTAGAAGTGTAAACAGCTCGTTGTCTGACATCCAAAAGCTCCGCTGTACACAGCTCACCCCTCTCACGGGCTCGTGCTAGCTCCATTCCACAGCTGCTGCCTCCGTTGTGGTTATCTTGTGGTACTGGCATTCCAAAATGCTGGGGTCTACACACAACCAGGCTGTGCCTTCACCAGTAGCCCCTCTTGGGCTCTGTTCCAGGACCCTGACTTGGTCCAAGCCCCAGTTGCTCTCCATGACATGCCTTTAACACCGGTACCACCTGGATGACGCTGACGCATGAGCAAGTTCAGCTGCCTTGGTCCTCTCTGGACCACAGCTTCTGTGCAATGACCCTAAGGAAACCCTTCCCGGAAGAGTTTGCTTCAGTGACTCTGGCCTCTTAATCAAGGCTGAATCTTTAGCCCCAGCTGACCAGTATCCATCATCCTAGCGAGCAAAGGTTTCACATGAGTGGTTCTGGTTCCTCATTAATCACAGCCAAGTCTTCGCCCCTAGCTGACCAGAAACACAGATTGTTGTTGTTGTTGTTGTTGTTGTTGTTGTTTGGTTTTTCGAGACAGGGTTTCTCTGTGTAATTCTGGCTGTCCTGGAACTCATTCTGTAGACCAGGCTGGCTTTGAACTCAGAAATCCGCCTGCCTCTGCCTCCCCAGTGCTGGGATTAAAGGCGTGCGCCACCATGCCCAGCCCGACACACAGATTCTCAACTCAAAATATCTCAGGCCCCAGTGTAATGTTAGAGACCCCCTGTGGAGTCTCTCAGGCCAGGTCTCCATCATCTACGCTGCTCTCAGCATTGGCTTCTAAGTTGCTATAACAACCCTCAGGCTGTCGACACGCAATGACCTCTTGAGGCTCCAAAGTCTGTCCACCATCCTCTCATAAAACATGTCCATTTCCCCAAAACCCCATTCCTGGTACCAGTTTCTGTCATAGCTGGGATTTCTATTGTTTCTATAAAACACCATGACCAAAAGCATGTTTTTTTGTTGTTGCTTTTGGCTTGCTTGTTTCAATAAACCAAATGAATCCAAAAGGAAGGTTTTCTTTAAGCTTCTAGTTGTTGTCCATCATGAGGAAGAGTCAGGGCAAGGACCCAAGGCAGGAACCCAGAGGAAGGAGTCGAGGCTGAGGTTGTAGAGACGCGGCTTACTGGCTTTCTTTGCACAGCTTGCTCAGCCTGCTTATATAACCCAGGACCACCTGGCCAAGGGTGGTACCACACAGTCATCTGGGCCCTCCTACATCCATCACTAAGAAACCGTCCCACAGGCTTTGCTCTACAGGCCAATCTTATGGAGGCGTTTTCTCGATTGTGGATCCTTCTCAGATATCTCTAGCTTGTGTCAAGTTGACAAAAGAACGGGAAAGGGAGGGAGAGGAAGACCAACCAGGATGGTGCCTTTTCATAGCAGTCAGCTGGCCTATGTTCTTAAATACAGTGTGTGTGTGTGTGTGTGTGTGCACCTATGCATGCGTGTCTGTCTCTGCGTATGTATAATTTTTAACCATATGTATTATATATACATGTGTGACTGGGTGAGGGTATTTACACGTGAGTGCAGGTGCCCTAGGAAGCCAGAGGAGATGGAGTTTCAGGTGGTTCTGAGCAGCATCTCATGCAGGTGTTGGGATCCACACTGAGGTCCCCTCTGTAAGAGCAGAACATGCTCTTACCATGGAGCTGTCTCCAGATTCCAGATCTGTGTTCTTTCTGTTCACCTCCTACGTTTGTTTGGGATGGCTCCTCCTCTTCCTCCTCTTCTTCCTCCTCCTCTTCCTCCTCTTCTTTCGCCTCCTCTTCCTCCTTTTCCTCCTCCTCTTTTTCTTCCTCTTCCTCCTCCTCCTCCTCTTCTTCCTCCTCCTTCTTCCTCTTCTTTTCCTCCTCTTCCTTTCTTCTCTTCCTTCTCCTCTTTCCTCTTCTCCTCCTCTTCCTCATTTTCCTTCTGTGTTTAAGTGTCTTGCCTGCATGTATGCCTGTGTACCATGTGTGCACCTGGTGCCCTTAGAGGCCAGAAGATTCCCTGGAACTGCAGTTACAGATGATAGAGGGTTTCCTTGAAGATGCTGGGAATCAGACCTGGGTCCTCTGTAAGAGCATCCAGAATTCCTAACCACGGAGCTGTGTCTCTCCAGCCCCGTCCCCTTGCTCTTAAGGATATGTCTATCCTCTCTAAATTCTCATCATTTTCTGGGTCCTGATTTGAGAACGCGTGCTATTTCCCTGACTGGAGAGATGTCCTTGCCCACGGTGACATTCATTGCCACATGTCTGCATGTGATCCTAGAGACACACTATCCGAAATGCCCTTCCCCAGGCCTGACACTGAGTGCTGTCACCTGGGGAACAGAAAACCAATCTTTGCACGTCTATGCACACAGGATAAAATTGCCCACACATTTGACTTTGATCAGATTAACTGGCTCTTGTTACACACACAAAAGGGCTGTCTCTGAGGGACAGTATTCCTGCTTTCTGTCCTCCTACCCAGGTGTCCCACAGCAGCCCTGTAACCATGATTATATGAGTATTTGATACTTGGAGCCTGAGTCTAGTCTGGACCACATAGTGATACTGTGTCTTTAAAAAAAAAAAGCCAAGTTCACAAATGATCTGATTGACAGTTTTAAGTGATAACTCTGAGGCATAGGGAGAAGGAGGGAGGGGCAGGAGGAGGGGAAGGAAGGAGCCAAGAATATAATTCAGTACAGTGCTTGCTTTAGCATGCACAAGGTCCCGGGTTCAACCCACAGCATGGTATTAACCGAGCATGATGTCACATGTGTGTAATGCCAGGGTGCCAGAGGTGGATACAAGGATCAGACACTCAGGGTCATCTTCCAGTATGTGAAGGGTTTGAAACCAGGGCCAGGAAAGAGGCCAAGGACTGAAGGAGAGATGACTCCACACTTAAGAGCATTGGCTGCTCTTTCTGAGGAGACCCAGGCTCCGTTCCCAGCAGCTACCTGGCCGGTCACAACTGTCTGTAACTACCACTCTAGGGGATCCAGCACCTTCTTTTGGCCTCCACAGATACGACACACATCATAATGCATATATAACATGATGCACAAATATACATGCAAGCAGAAACATCATATAAAGTATTTTTATTTGGAACTCAAAAAAAAAAAGAAGAAGAAGAAAAAGAAAAAGAAAAGAAAAATAGAGTTGGAGGCCGTCCTGGCTGAGAGCCTCTGAAGAGAAAGTGGGGAGAGCTCTGGAGCTAGGGCGATGCTCTGTGGTAGAGCACTCAACCTGGCATACCTGAGGCTCTGAACTCTGGCTCCAGCACCATCAGACAGTAAAAAGAGTCAGGGGAGCCTTCAGGGGTGGGGGTGGCGGTGGTGGTTGGTTGGTTGGTTGGATGTTTTGCTTTGGTTTGGTTTTGGTGTTTTTCAAGACAAGGTTCCTCTGTGTAGCTCTGGCTGTCCTAGAACTCACTCTGTAGACCAGGCTGGTCCCAAGCTCAGAGATCTACCTGCCTCTGCCTCCCAGGCCAGAAAACTGCAGTTTAAGGTTGCTTCCATATCTAGAACATTCTGGAAGACAATATGGAGAAGAGTCTGGAAGAGCCGTTGACCTTTATAACTAGGGTGACCATAGGAACGGGTTAAGAACTAATCCAGTAGGGAAGGGGCAGGGAGAACTCAGTTTGGCTTCAGGGTAGAGCAGATAAAGGGATGCTGGTGCTGAGGTCAAGTGGGGAGATGGGGTAGGGACATGGACTGAGGTGCAGAGTTTTGTTCAGGTTTGAGGTACGTTAGTTCTCTGTCAGACATCCAAGACTGCGAAGTTAGGAGGGAAGTCCTGGGTGCACAGTGTGAACCATGGGCTGTGTAGTGTGAGCTGTGGGCTGCACAGTGTGAGCTATGGGCTGTGCATGTGAGCCATGGGCTGTGCACTGTGAACCATGGGCTGTGCAGTGTCAGCTATGGGCTGTGCATTGTGAGCTTGTGCTGCATAGTGTGAGCCATGGGCTGTGTAGTGTGAGCCATGGGCTGTGCCATGTGAGGCAAGGACTACATAGTGTGAGCCATTGGCTGTGCAGTGTGAGCCGTGAGCTGCATGGGATCAAAGAGAAGGAACATTTACCTGTCAGTGGTGTCTTGCCCTGAGGAGTAAGGTTGGGTGGTAGTGGCAGACTATGGAACCTAAGCCTGAGGGAGTATATGCTGGCCTGCCTGTCTCTTACTCAGCTGTGCTATATTCTGTCCTGGGTCTTTTTTTCCCAGTAACTCCAGAGGTGGGACAAACAGCATGTAGGACAGACAGAGGACTGTTGCGTTGTCTGGCTCTCCTACAAGGGCCTGAGGACCAGAACCTGCAGCCTCTAGCCTAGCCTCCTGAGACTAGAAGGAAGGCGTGGGAGAGCTGTACAGCACAGGGCCCTGGAAGTCACAGCTCAGTGCTTCTCACTGTCTAACCACACAGCCCGCTTCCTGTGATGCTTGCCCGTGAGTTATCTCCACCACAGCTTCCTCTGAGGAGCTAAGTAGGGTCTCAGGGAGGCTTCCACTGAGCTGCTGAGAGGATAAAGGCCCAGCTGGGTTCCTCCCTTCCTGTCAGCAACACCAGGCTGTGGCCAGGTTGTGGCTCACATGTCCCATGACGGCAGGCCCTCCCTACGAAGGCCAGGGTCCAGCATCTCACAGTGCATTGCAGATACTAAGTCACTGCAGTGTTGAAGCCACCATAGAAGGCTAAATTGGAGCAGCCGGGTCCTGGCACCAGAGACAAGTGGCTCCGGGCTGAGGGCCTGAAGTGTTTCATTTGCAAGGGCAGTGGGTCAGGGACACTTGCCTACCAGAAGGACTGGAGAAGACAAAGCAGAAGAGCTCAAGTTTCACATTGTAGTTTCTTTCCCTGGGACTCTGCTGCCCCAGGGAGAAGCTTAGCGGAATAAATCCCTTTCTCACTCTCCTCCTTGGGGTCTCACACAGGGAGAAGCATAAAGACTGTAGATAACTTGGGGGTGGGCAAGAGATACCCTCAACCCACAAAGCTCACACTTGTTAAGTCCCTGTGGGTGCCCTCTCGGCTCCTGGAGGTGGGATGCCTTCTCACAAAGGCTGGATCCTGTGGTCATCATGGTTGCTAGAGTAACCTGAGCTCCAAGTCTTGACTTTCTGTCTGTTAACCCTAGGGTAGGTAGGTATGCCCTGTTCCACAGTGTTAGCTTCATAGAGAGATGGAAAAATGAAGCCAGCATGAAAACAGCTGCTTTAGTGACTAGCACATAGTAGGTGCTCAAGTATTTGGGTGTGGGTGTGAAGTATTTGGGTATATGTATGTGTGTCTTTGATATTAGTGACAACAATAGAGAGATGGAGAAATGAAGCCAGCATGAAAACACTTGCTTGAGTGATGGGCACATAGTAGGTGTTCAAGTATTTGGGTGTATGTGTGTGTGTGTGTGCGCGCCCGCGCGTGTTTGATATTAGTGACAACTCACTAAACTGTTTTCAGGGCCTGTGACTTACAAAGCATTGTGTACAAAGGAAGGCCCAATTGTGAACCCACAATCAGAAGCAAAGGACACAATTGTCAGAGCCATCCTCCACTGCTAAAACAGCATGTGCCTCCACTTTACATAGTTAAGAACAGGGAAGGGCTGGATAGACAGCTCAGGAATTAAGAGCACATACTAGGTTTCTGGAGGACCCAAGATTGGCACACTGGGCACCTCAAACCTGCCTCTAACTCCAGCTCCAAGGGATCCAATATCCTCTGCAACATTGTACTCCCGTGCACAGACTACACACACCTGCATAATTTAAAGAAATCTTTTTTCAAAAAACAGGAGCTGGATGAAGTGATAAAATGTGTTTTTAATTGCAGCACTGGGGAGGCAGAGGCAGGGGGAATCTCTGTGAGTTTGAGGCTAGCCCGGTCTACAGAGCAGTTTCCAGGACAGTCAAACTTAACAGTTAAGACATAAAGATGGAGGATGCTCCAAGATGGAGTCCTTGGAAGTAAAACTACTACGTTCTGTGTCCTGAGGATTTCAGATGGAATCCCAGGATCCTTAGGGATGCATCACTATCCACGGTAGCCAGAAGCCCCCACGCTAGGCAGGCGCCTACCACTGAACTTTGTTACCCACAGCCGCTTTTAGCATTTCAAATCTGCTTGGCTTGTTTTACTCCCCCTGAAGAGTCCCATACGCAGGGCATAAAGTCAAAGACTGGGCTTGTGCGGGGCAGTGTCGCTTAGTGGTGGAGCACTTACCTGGCACCCACAAGGCCCTGGGTTTAATTCCCAACACTTCAAGGAGTGGGGGAGGGAGAAGATGGCCACAGACATAGGACAGTGCTGGCAAGCCTGTTCTCAAGGGGGCCTGGCCACAGACAGGGTTTCCTACCTGCCTGTCTTCCCATCTTTGCCCTCACCTTCTGCGGGCAGTTTTTGCGAGTACTTGGGGGTAATACCCACAGGGGATTAGTGAGGAGCTGGTCACAGTGGCCGCTTCCCTTCCAGAGCACCTGAAGGAGAGGCTGGAGCGCTACGTTCAGCAGCTCCAGATCGTGCGCGTGGTTCGGCAGCGGGAGCGGAAGGGGCTCATCACAGCCCGGCTGCTGGGGGCCAGCGTGGCGCAGGCCGAGGTGCTCACGTTCCTGGACGCCCACTGTGAGTAGGACACGCCCACCCGGGTGCCAGGAGGAGCTGGGGCTATCCTGTCCTTGTGTAGAGGCTTGGGGCTCATCCACTTCTGGCCTTCCGCACGCGGACTCCAGGCGTGGTTCCCGAGATTGCACCGCCACTAGGCTTGGTGACTCAGATTAGCTGGCCCTGCACAGTGATCACCGGTTCCCTGTGCGCCCTGAGGAGAAGCCCCTGCCCCATTGGAAACAAAGAAAGGAAAAAGATCCCCAAAGGCTGGCGAGTGTGTGTGTGTGTGGGGGGGGGGTCGTTCTACACTGGGAGTTGATACAAGTCCTGAAGGAGGAAGAACCATTCTGGAACCTACACCGGGGAGGGGGCTGGAAACCCTGGAGGCAGTCTCTCCAGGTCCGTGGCGATTTGCACTGGTTTGTGCTGGCAAGTTGCTTCCCCAAAGCCTACCTACCATCCCCCTGCCAGAGCCACCTCCGCCCATCAGGAGATACTCTGTGCCCCCTACAGTGTGCCCTATCCTCTCTCCCTGTACCCCATGTCCTCAATCTCCTCTGAGGGTAGAGGGTTCAGCGGCGGCTCAGCCCCCCTGACCTTCACCTTCTTGCCTGGGTCTGCAGGTGAGTGTTTCCACGGCTGGCTGGAGCCCCTCCTGGCTCGAATTGCGGAAGACAAGACAGCGGTGGTGAGCCCAGACATCGTCACCATCGACCTTAATACTTTCCAGTTCTCCAGACCAGTACAGAGAGGCAAAGCTCACAGCCGGGGCAACTTCGACTGGAGCCTGACCTTCGGCTGGGAGATGCTCCCTGAGCACGAGAAGCAGAGGCGCAAGGATGAGACCTACCCCATCAAGTAAGGACTTACTGAGTGCTGCTGATCCCCCACCCTGGCGCTCACCCACTTGGCTCCGGGGACGGTACCATCCCACATCAGCATCTGCAAGGTGCTTTGTTAAACCACACTCCCTATGAGATGGGTCCTTTGGCTAGCCTGTTCTTCCAGGTGAGACACAGGAAGACCACGGCAGCAAGCGGGTGACCTCAGATCCTGCAGCTAGCACAGGGTAGGCAAGGACCCATCCTTGTGTGACCCAAAGCCTTAGAGTGGTCCTCACTGCCTTGCTCCATGACAGCTTGCTCCAGTTTACCTGGCTGTCCGTCGGGCTATCCACACACTGTGTTTTTCCTGTCATTCCTTGATCCCTATACCTAGAAGGCTGGGATCTCTGCTTACAGAGCCTGTGAGAGAGGGCGGTGTTGAACAAGCATTGTGATAGGTACGCATGCATGGGCTCCCGGAAAATAGGTGCTGGGCCTGGTGGTGCGTGCTTGTAATCTGTCTTAGGGTTTCTATTGCCTTGATGAAACACTGTGGCCAAAAGCAAGTTAGAGAGCAAAGGGTTTATTCAGCTTACACTTCCATATCACTGTTCATCATTGAGGAAAGTCAGGGCAGGAACTCACACAGGGCAGGAACCTGGAGGCAGGAGCTGATGCAGAGCCCGTGGAGGGGTGCTGCTTACTGGCTTGCTTCCTCTGGCTTGCTCAGCCTGCCTTCTTATAGAACCCTGGACTACCAGCCCATTGTGGGTGGGGCCCCATCAATCACTAATTAGAAAATGCCTTACAGGCTTGTACACAGCCTCATCTTATGGAGGCATTTTCTTTTCTTTCTTTTTTTTTAAGGTTTATTTATTGTATATATGTGAGTAAACTGTAGCTGTCTTCAGACACACCAGAACAGGGCATCAGATCTCATTACAGATGGTTGTGAGCCACCATATAGTTGCTAGGAATTGAACTCAGGACCTTTAGAAGAGCAGTCAGTGAGTGCTCTTAACCACTGAGCCATCTTTCCAGCACCTGGAAGCATTTTCTTAATTGAGGCTTCCTCCCCTCCCTTTAGCTTGTGTCAAGCTAAAACTATCCCGCACAGAATCACAGCTTCTCAGGAGGCTGAGACAAGAGGATCACACATTCAAGGACTATCTGGGCTACCGTGAGTTCAAGGCTCGCCTGGGAAATTCGGTGAGGCCGAGTCTCAAAAGCAGAGTGTTCAAGGTTCTGAGAAAGAGTGCAGTGGTCAGCAGCTGAGAGTGTGTTTAGCAAGTGCAAAGCCCTAGGCTCAGTCTGGGGCAGGCGTGTGGCAGGGGCTGGGTGGGGCGGGGTGGCAAGCATGAACAAAAGCAGGTTGCCGCTTTTTACAGTTGCCCTGAACTTTTAATTCAAGGGCCACATCCTGATAGTCTTTCCCAGCCACCAACACAGAGAGTCTACTGGTGTTCTTTTGGGGAGATGAGGCTTGTGTTTTTTATAATTGTTTTAAAATGTGAATACCAAACGGAGCCTGATAGTGCCTGTCTGCAAACCCACCTTTGAGAGGGAAGACAATATCAGAAATTTAAGGTTATCCTTGGCTATCCAGCTCAAGGCCGTCTTGAGAGACCCTGTCTCCAAAAAACAAAACAAAGCAAAAATGAACATTCTTCATAGAGCAGTGGTTCCTGGCCTTCGCAATGCTGCAACCTTTTAATACAATGCCTCAGGTTGTGGGGACCCCCAACCATAAAGTTATCTTGCTGCGACTTCATAACTACAGTTTTGCCACTGTTATGAATCGTAATGTGAATGTCTGACATGCAGGATATCTGATGGATCATGTGACCCCCCCAAAAAAGGGTTGAGAACCGCTGCCATAGAGTCTTTGAAAAAAAAGCAGCCGGCTAGATAGCTGAAAGCTAATGTGCTGCTTAAGGCCCACGGAGGCTCGCTGCTCTTGTTCCCTGCCTGCCCAAACTCTACAGATTCTTTTCTACTTTTCATCTTTGTGGGTTTGGGTGTGGGTGTGGGCGGGTGTGTGTCTGCCTATCTGCACATACACATGTTTTCAAATGTGTGTGGGCACACGTGTAGGTCGGTGCCTCTGCTGTGTGTTTCTGTACCCCCAGGTTGATGTTGGGAGTCATTCTTAATTGCTCTTCTACCTTGTTCATTGAGCCAGTTAAAGGCAGAGCTCACCAGCGTAGCTGGGGTTGCTGCCCGCCTGCTCTGGGGATCCTGCCTCAGCCTCCGAGCTTGAGTCCCAGGCAGGTTGCTGGGCCTTCCTAGAGTTTATCTGAGGTTGCAGGATCGGAACCCAGGTCCTCACAGCCGCATGGCTAGCATGTTAGCTGCCGAGCCATCTCCCCAGCCCCCATGCTGCTGTTTTAAACCTTCATCTCCAGCTAAAGGGTTTGGGGGTGACGTTATGGTTACCCTACAGTTTGGATTCTGTGTGCCGATGTCCTGTCCTGATTGTTACGGATTTTAGGCCAGCCTGAGCTATCAATACAAAGTTCCAATACAGCCTGGGCTATATAGTTAGGCCCCCATCTTGAAAAACAAAAGGAAAGAAAACGGGAGAGGAAGAAGTCAGCACTCCCTGCTGGCTCTCTGCCCCTCTAAGAGCCTTCGTTTGTGTATAGCAACAAACTCTTACCCCACCCAAACCAGGGCCAGGCACACAGTAGTACAGTTAAGGGCAGGGCCCTGGCTCCCACCCATCACTAATGCCCTGGCCTCTGCAAGGACCGGCTAACTGGAGGACAAAGCTTCAGTGTTTGAGAATGAATGTGTCACTTGGCCCAGGTGCCTTGGCAGCACATAATGCTTGCTAGAAACACTTGGTGAGGTGGTTCTCCAGTACTGTTGGAAGTACCTCACATGCTTATTCTTAGAGTGGTGGGTAGCTGAAGTGAGAGCTAAAAGAGACGCAGGGTCCCAGGAAGTGGGACAGGGTATACAGGTGTTTCTTAGAGGTTACCGCCTGTTGGGGTGAGTCTACAGGAAAGTTCCTGAGTGGCATTTATCCTCAAAGCTAATTTGTCAGGGATCCCATCAGTCTTGGGAATCCTCTCAGACTCTCAAGAGCAGGCTAGCTTTGGGGTGTTCATGTGGAGTTCTAGGATTCTCAGAGCCTTCCTGGTGCTACTTGGGCAGGCTGGGGACCCCTGGAAGAAGACAGAAGTGGCAACGGGAAAGCCAGCCCAAGCGTAAGGGTTTCCCAACTGAAATCCCTTCTAGATGATGGCTACAGAAGCAACATCAGGAAGATGAGAGCAGGTCCAGGGAATCCCCATGGCTGGACTCTGAGACTTCTCCATTGGTCCAGTCTTGACTTGGGTCAGTGAAAGCCAGAACTCTTAGGAGTCTCCTCACAGTCCATACCGAGTTCTCCCTCCCCCTCCCCCCAGTTACCAGGAGCAACTCAACTCACCAGTGTCCCCTGTTGTGCCAAGACAACTGGCAGCTTCCCTTGGAAGCAGGCTCGGTCCCAGCTAATGCTGTGGCTATATAGTCCCTGAAGGGAGGTAGACACTGACTTTGAATGGGGTTGGCCCAGCTGATAACGTGCATACCTTCCTTCCTGTCTAAATCCTGCCCATTTGCAGAATCTGTCTCAGGGGGCTTCCGAAGGTGGCAGGTCTGTGACTAACACTGACACAGAAAATGAGAGACTCCTCCCCCTCTCTAGACCCCTCCCCTTCATTATAGACTCCTCCCCCCTTACTATAGACTCCTCCCCCAGCTCCAGATGGCAGCCATGCCCTCAGGCCCTGCTGGGTGGTGGCTCCTACATCCCCAGTTGATCGGCCGACCAGTCCTTTTAAGAGAGTGTTGCTGACTGGCCTCTCTCCTGGGCCCAGTTCTAGAAGGGGAGGTGGTCACAGTGGAAGTTAGCCAGAGGGGCTGCCTGACTTTGAAGTAGGAGGCCTCCTCAGAGGGAAGTCAGCCACCAGCCCTCTCTGCCCTCTTCTGACGATACCTGTGCTCTCTGCCTCTGTCCCTCCAGGTCTCCGACGTTTGCCGGCGGCCTCTTCTCCATCTCCAAGGCCTACTTTGAGCACATCGGTACCTATGATAACCAGATGGAGATCTGGGGAGGGGAGAATGTGGAAATGTCCTTCCGGGTGAGGATGAACAGGGAAACCTTAGCCTCCCAGGGAAGGGTGCACAGGCATTGTCAGGCAGTGGGAGTTCCAAGGGAGTTGGATCTGGAACCTACTTGAAAGGGTGTCGGCTTTCTGACAAGGCTCCACTCTCCCTGCTGGGGCCAGTACATCTCTGTCAATGAGACTGACGGCTCAAAATAAGTTCCAGGGCAGAACCTCCAAGAGCTTCCCTCTTGGATAATGGGAGCCGTAAGATCCAACTTAGTTAACGGACTGTTCTATGATGAGACCAGGTCAGGGAGTCGCCATCCTCTGTATTGGAAAACTCAGGCTCCTCTTCCCAAGTCAGAGACACCCATCCCGGGGAACCTTTGGATTCCCCATGTGCTTCCAGTGAGTTCTTCCTACCTGAGAGACAAGAGGTGGAACCCAGTTCTGATGGACGCAGAACTCGGAGGAATTCCAAGAATGAGGCAAATCAAGATAGGTCAGGAAGGGTTGCGTCTAAAAGCTCCGTGAATCCCCGTGCCAGTGGGCTCATTAACAGAGTCACCTCTCGGTGTCTGGCATATATTAAGCACACGATTGCCTTCTGGTGTTAATGGAGCTGTGACTGTGGACTTCTGTTGCTGCCATAGCACAGTGAGTAGCAGGTACCTCACCCAAAAGAGACCAGTAGGACAGATGTCTCCAGCCAGCCCACTGGTGTAGAGAGGGGCCACCAGCCAGTAAGTATCTGGTTCACACCGTTCAGTGAACCTCTGACCCTGACCCAGGATCTCTCCTGGGAAACTGGCATGCACCAGGACAGTGAGCACAAGCCACTGGCAGATGCTCTGATCTGGGGGAGGTCAGGCTTTCTGTGCCTCCCAGGTAAGCTAGCACATTTCAGGTCAGGGTCCAGTGACCAGAGCTGAGCATACAAGCATAGCCTAGGAGCAGCCAGCTGAAGGGAACCCTGGTAACATCAGAACTCTGTACATCCACAGTTCCCTAGAGGGAGCCAGCCCAGGCAGAGAGCCTGGAAACCCCAGTGTCTTTCTTCAGGGATAGAAAGGGTAACGTTTACTTCAATCTAGGACCCGGGGCCTGAGTTCCTGGGAACTGGAGAGTCCTGCCTCGGGGGATCTTGCCCATCCATCACCTTTCTGAAAGCCCCATCCTGTTTTCTTTGTGTCAGGTGTGGCAGTGTGGGGGCCAGCTGGAGATCATCCCCTGCTCCGTGGTCGGGCACGTGTTCCGTACCAAGAGTCCCCACACCTTCCCCAAGGGCACCAGTGTTATTGCACGCAATCAGGTGCGCCTGGCTGAGGTCTGGATGGACGACTACAAGAAGATTTTCTACAGGAGAAATCTACAGGCAGCAAAGATGGTGGAGGAGGTAAGACACCCGTGCTTGGGTGGCTGGCGAGAGAAGTGCGAGATTCCAGGCCCCTGGTCAGCTTCTCAATGGCAGGGCCATCCCATCTCTACCTTCCTGCCTCCCCTCATCTCTGAGAAGTCTATAAGCTGGTCCTGTGAACACCACACTGGGCTCAGAGGAGGAACCTGGTTGCCCCTACCCTGGGGGGTGGGGGTGGGGGTCCCAGATCTTTTAGAGGGGAAAAAAAGGAAGGAAAAGACAGGGAGAAGAACCTGCCACCAGAGGAATGGCTCTGATGGGCTCTGATTGAAGACCAGGAGAGCTGATGGAGGAGTGAGGCACAGGGCACAGGGCTTGAGGGAATGTTGTGAGGTATTGAGGTCCCCATGCTAAGTCAGATACTGTGTGTCAGGGAGGGACATTGAGTAGGACTGAGCAGCAGAGAATAGCTCAATGCTTCATGCTATCTGGGCTGTCACAACCCAGACAGGACTCAAGCTGTGACACTAACCCTTTGGGGGGCTGACTCGTTGACAGAACAACTTCGGTGACATCTCGGAGCGACTGCGACTCAGGGAGCAGCTACGCTGCCACAACTTCTCCTGGTACCTGCACAATGTCTACCCAGAGATGTTTGTCCCCGACCTGAACCCCACCTTCTACGGAGCCGTAAGTTATCCTGCACATCACCATGGCACCCCAAAGAAGTCAAGACCATGCAGCCCAGGAACAGACAAGGCATGCTGGGAGGGTGGGGGAGACGGTTTGGGGGTTCCTCCAGTAGCGAAAGACCCAAAGAAAGGGGGACTCTGTGATTAGTGGTTTTTAAGTGTTCAGCGTGTGAGAATGCCCATGGAGACATGTAAATACACACTGCTGGGCATGCTTAACTCTTTCTCAGCCAGCTCTGCCTTTTGGGGGGATGCTGAGGGTCAGCTCCTGTGGGCTGGCTCTCAGGACCCAGCATCCTAAGGGGCTGCCCATCTTTCGCCATAGTAGGCACCCAGCCCCGCCCTGCCCATCCTCAGGGGCCTCACTTTGCTATTAGCTCCAGGCATCTGGGCTCATACACAGAGGGGAAAGCCATTCTGATTGGGCACGCACCCAGCTGAGCTATATCCTGCTCCCCCGTGTTACCTTTGTGCAGATCAAGAATCTCGGCACCAATCAGTGTTTGGATGTGGGCGAGAACAACCGTGGAGGAAAGCCTCTCATCATGTATGTCTGCCACAACCTCGGCGGCAACCAGGTAGGGAAACCATGCTCGGCCCAGGCAGGCCCAACAGAAGCGTGTCCCCTCTCAGGTGCCTCCTCTTCCTGAGAACCCCCTTTCTGTCTCTCTCCGTGTGTGTGTCTCTCTCTGTGCCTCAATCTCTCTCTGTCTTTCTCTGTCTCTGTCTCTCTTTCTCTGTCTCTCTCCCCCTAACCCTCGAGGCTGGCCTCAAGCTCAGAAATTCACCTGACTCTGTCTCTCAAGTGCTGGGGATTAAAGGCCTGTGCTACCACTGCCCAGCTTGAGCCCCCTTTCTCTACCTTTAATCGCACTTTCCTGAGGCCTCATTAATCGCGCTTTCCTGAGGCCCGCAGTGGAGGAGATGCAGGAAGAGGTACCACCTCTGCTGCAGGAAGCGGGAAGCACACAGGCAAGGTCTGCAGGCTGAACCAGGGACACAGAGCTGGGGCCTTGCTGAGCATTAGAGGATGAGGACCCAACAGGGAGGGCTGTGGGTGAAGCTAGCTGCTGGGGCCTGTGGAGAATTCTTGAATGCTTTCTCTCACCTACACCTGTATATACTCAACTTTTATCCTTAATTCCCCCCTGGCCAGAACCTGCCATCCTGACCCTACCCCACTCGCCCAGTAGTGATCCCCTGAACAGCCACTACTGACATCCTGGACACTTACCCACACCCCACAGCGCAGGGCACTCCCTGAGGGGTTGGCTAATGTTCCCCTGCCTTAATTAGCCATCTACCGCTGTGATAAAACACTGTAATCAAAAGAGAAAAGGGTTTTAGACACAGGGTTTCACTGTTAGCCATGCCTGTCATGAAGCTCACTCTGTAGACCAGGCTGGCCACAAACTCACAGAGACCAACCTGCCTCTGCCTCCCAAGACCTGGCAGGTGGATGTCACATTTCTACATTACAGTCTACTGTGGAGGGTCGTCAGGGCAGGAACCTGGAGCTGAGGCCTTAGAGGGACAGAGCATACTGGCATGGTCTCCAGGCTTGCATTCAGCTTGCTTCCTACCCACCAGGAGCACCTGCCCTGGAGTGCCATGTCCCGCAGTGGGCTGAACCTCTCACTTCAATCATTAATCAAGAAATGCCCTACAGCCCTGCCCACAGGCCAGTCTAATGGGGGAGTTTTCTCAAGCCAATCTGATGGGGGAGTTTTCTCAAGCCAATCTGATGGGCTGAGTTTTCTCAAGCCAATCTGATGGGGGAGTTTTCTCAAGCCAATCTTATGGGGGAGTTTTCTCAGTTGAGATTCTTCTTCCAGATGACCCTAGTTAGTGTCAAGGTAACAAAAACGAACCAACACGCTACCCATCTGCTGTCCCTCGGGCATCCAGTACCCAGATCTGGTATATAAGAGGAATTTAAAAACAGACCTGAAGCAGAGCAGCCTGGAGTATTGAATGGATTGCCAAAATGTGCAAATGAAAACAGCCGTTTGAAAGCAGATTCGGGTACAGCCTGCTTGTAAGATGGTTCGGGGCAACTCACTGATGAATATCCTTTATTTCAGGGGTAGTTTATTAGCAAACCCAGAACCGGCTGGTGCCGGGATGGTATGTGCCATGAGCCGGAGGGCGCATGTTTTGGTAGTTAGAAGGCAGAGGCAGAAGGATCGTGAGTTTGAGGCCAGCCTGGTGCACATGGCAGAGATCTAGAACAGCCTGAACTACAAACGAGGACTCCATGTCAGGCAACAAAAAGCAGGACTCGTGTTCTTTCATGATTGGTGCTTAAGACAAGGCTGAGGAAAATTTTAGTTCCCAGTTGAAGTGATGTGCACCACTGATCAGGACAGTGATACAAAGTCTTGGCACAGCTTCCTCCCTCCCCTGGGAAGCCATTTCGTTGGCACTGTAGGGCAGTGGGCAAGCTCCCCACCGGCTCCATGGAACATCTTTGTCTTGACTTCCAGTACTTTGAGTACACGTCGCAGAGGGACCTCCGCCACAACATTGGGAAGCAGCTGTGTCTACACGCCAGTGGGAGCACACTCGGCCTCAGGAACTGTCAGTTCGTTGGCAAAAACAGCAGAGTTCCCAAGGACGAGGAGTGGGAATTGACTCAGGTGAGTCAGTGGCACAGAAAGCTGGGGACTGAGAGTCCAGAGTGACACATCTGTCCCCTCTCCTCCTCCCTCTCTCTCTCTCTCTCTCTCTCTCTCTCTCTCTCTCTCCTCCTCCTCTTCCTCCTCCTCTTCCTCTTCTTTCTTGTCCTCTTCTTCCTCTTCCTCTACTTTCTCTTCTCCTCTTCTTCTACCTCCTTCACTTCCTCATCTCCCTCCTCCTCTTCTTCCTCCTTTTCCTCTTCCTCTTATTCCTCATCTCCCTCCTCCTCTCCCTCCTCCTCTTACTCCTCTCCCTCCTCCCCCTCTTCCTCTTCCTCCTCTCCCTCCTCCTCTTACTCCTCTCCCTCCTCTTCTTACTCCTCTCCCTCCTCCTCTTATTCCTCCCTCCTCCTCTCCCTCCTCCTCCTCTCCCTCCTCCTCCTCTTACTCCTCCTTCTTTCTCTTCTTCATCTTCTTGCACATCATCTTCTTTTGCCTGAGCACCATGGGATTAAAGCAGGGTAGAACGCACGGTAGCTGTGGACTTGGTCAAATTGTGCTACTGTCTGTTCCTGGCTGATAAAAGAGTAGAGCAGCAATGACCCATGGGTGCTTCTGCTGTGCACATTTTAAGGCTGAGTCCAAATAGATGAAGGTGAAGAGTCACACATGCCACTCAGGTGCCTCCGTGTGCAAAGCAACGCACAGGCATGCGTTGTCTCTCTTCATCTTTTTTTTTAAAAAAGATTTATTTATTATATGTAAGTACACTGTAGCTGTCTTCAGACATTCCAGAAGAGGGCGAGGGCGTCGGATCTTGTTAAGGATGGTTGTGAGCCACCATGTGGTTGCTGGGACAGGGTTTCTCTGTGTAGCTCTGGCTGGCCTGGAACTCACTCTGTAGACCAGACTGGCCTGGAACTCAGAAATCCACCTGCCTCTGCCTCCCGAGTGCTGGGATTAAAGGTGTGCGCCACCACGCTCAGCCTGTCTCTCTTCATCTTTAAGGGGCCTTGTCCCAGAAGTCAATGTTCCCGTTTCTACAAAGCAGCCAGATGACATTCAACAGTCTTGTCTGGCCTGGGCCCCACCACTGGCAAATGGCAGGCTGGGATTCAGACCTCCATACTTATGAGGCGGGCCTTTTCCCTTGGGCCACCCGGCTGTGCGGTGGGTGGTGGTGGTGACCAACATCACTAAGCTGGAGCTCGACCCTCTTTGGTCACCGGCTTAGAATAAGGGAGGCCTAACCATGAGGCTACAGGAAAGGATGGAGCCAGTGTCTAACCACAAGCAGAAAGGGGGCGGGCAGGTGTAGCCCCAAGTTTTTGTGGCTGGCCACCCCAGAGAAAAGGAGACCCTGAAAGGGTTTTTCCTGTGACAGCCACCAGGCTAAAGTTGCTGTGTGCGTCTTGGGGACGGAATCGGAATCGGAAGTGCTCTCTCTACACCTCATTCTCCTTCCTTTCCTTTCATCAGCTGCCCTTGTCTCCTCATCCTCAGATTAACCCGTTCCTGTGTTATCTTTTAGGATCAACTCATCAGAAACTCGGGATCTGGTACCTGCCTGACATCCCAGGACAAAAAGCCAGCCATGGCCCCCTGTAATCCCAGGGACCCCTACCAGCTCTGGCTGTTCGTCTAGGCCTGGGGTCACCCCCCCCCAACGCAGGCCCAAGTCCTCCAGGCGGTGGGGTCACCAGGAATCTGGGAGTCCTCTCCCCCAGATCCTCTGGAGACCCGAGAGTTGGATTTTGAAGCCCTGTGGCCACCAAGGCAGGACGTTCTTCTCGCAGCAACGCTGGTCCCATTTCCTTTCCTCCACCTCAGTGGAGAGACCAGCAGGTCACATGCTACTTGGCCCAAGGCTTTCCTCCTCTCCTAGAGGCAGGGGCCGCCAAAGCAGCCTGAGAGTGTGTCCTGCAGAGGCGCTGGAAGGGCAGAGACCCTCTCTTGTTAGCAGACCTGGCCGCAAACCCTCTTGAGGTGTATACACAGAGTGCCTTCATCCTACGCCATTTGCACGGTTATCTGTGGAGGAGACAGGGAGGAAGGAGCCATGCATTGAGAAGGTTGAGAGTGCGCTGGAGTATAGTTCAGGGAAAGGCTCTAGGTTTGACCCCTTAGCACCACAGAAAACAGAAAAGGAGTCCAGGAGAGGAAGGCAGGCAGAAAGGGACAGAGGGAGACAGAGGGCTTTTCTGCCATTGCACAGCTGATAGGTGACTCGAGCTGGGACTGAGTCCCCATCTTTGGTGCTGTACCAGGGCTCCTTCCAGCACACAAGAACACTAGACAGTGAGCTGCCGGCCATGCCATTTCTTGACCCCTCTCTGATCATCCTGGCTGGCTGTCCTCCAGAAAGCCAGGTAGCGAGATGGGAGACCACACTGAGATCCTGGGCTGTTAGTGTAGAAAGAAGTTTATGGGCTGAGACAGCTGGTGAGTCTCAAGCCCAGGGCCCCTTTGTTCTAAGCTATAGACGAGGAGAGTAAAAAGCAGAAGCAGGAGCTGGGCGTGAAGGCACAGGTCTGTAGCCTCGATGCTCAGAACCTAAAGCAGCAAGGTCTTAAGTTCCAAGGCCGGCCCGGGCTTCAGAATTCGACCTTTCCTCAAAGGCAACTAAAAAATGGTGTGGAGAACATTCAGGGAGCTGCCTTGCAGCCCCCGAACTAAGGTAGCCCCCCCCCCTTTACACTTATTCCTCAGCAGAAACTAGATAGGTGTTTTGTCCAAGGTCACCTGGCAGGATGTTTGGCGGTTCCAAGCTTAGAACCGAGATAAGGCTAAGCAGAGTTCTGGCAAGTCTGAGGGGTCAGGGACAGCGTGCAGTTGCCTGGAGGGCCGATCCCATCTGCTTGCCGGAGTACCCTGTGCGGAGCCGACCTGCGGATGCCAATCTTTCTACAGTCAACTTTGACTCTACTTTCGCTCTGCCTGGAAGAAAATAGAAATATCTAGGAAGGCTTTAGAGGACTTCAACATGAGACCACAGCTGCCTCCTGCTCCATGCAAGGGCACATTGCAGGAAGCCTCCCCTGTCCCCTGGGTGACAATCAGAGGTAGCCCAGCCAAATGGAAAGAGTCTGACAGAGTTGTGATCCAAGGTGGGAAGAGGGAAGAGAGGCTGATTGGGAACCTGGTGGAAATAAAGTTTTTTTTGTTTGGTTTGGTTTGGTTTTTCGAGACAGGGTTTCCCTGTGTAGCCCTGACTGTCCTGGAACTAACTCTGTAGACCAGGCTGGCCTCAAACTCAGAAATCCTCCTGCCTCTGCCTCCCAAGTGCTGGGATTAAAGGCGTGTGCCACCACGCCCGACTGGAAATAAAGGTTTTATGGTATTGGTCAAAGATGTTGGATTTGAGTTCCTCTCTTTCTGCTTTAGCCGTAACTGAAACAGATGGGACTGGCAAGGACCCTGTGGCTACCGTCACACCTGCAAACACTCTCCAGCCAGTGTGTATAGTGTGTGCAAGTGTGAGATGTGATCCTTACCCCGTGGAGCTCCCACTCTAAAGATGAGTCCCAGAATGCTTGAGGAAAGGACTTAAAAGGAGTCGGGAGAGGCCTGACACGGTGGCAGCAGACCCCATCGAAGGCTGTGGTAGGAAGGACTTGGGTAGAGGTGTCCCACAAGCAGCTCTTCAGCATGAGCCAAACCACAGGCAAAGGTGGAAACCTGGAAAATGAAGACAGCCCGATGAAGGGGTGATGGAGAATAAAGGGAGAAGTTGTTGTTGGTGGGTACTAAGGCAGAGGCGGGCAGACATCGGTTTGAGGCCAGGCTGGTCTACATAGTAAGTTCCAGGCTAGCCAGGGCTACAGAGTGAGACCTTGTCTCAAAAAGAGAAGGTGGAAAGGGAAGCTGGAGAGATGACTTCGTGATCAGGAGCTCTTTCCTTCTGCTCTTCCAGAGGACCTGGATTCATTTCCCAGTAGCCATATGTAACCATTTGTAACTACAGTTCTGGAAGACTATGTCATCTTCTGGCTTCTAAGCACACCAGGCACATGAGTGGTACATGGACATACATGCAGCAAAATACTCAAACCTGTAAAGTGTAAACAAGTGTTCTTAATTTAAAAACAAAAATGAAAAGCTGGGCAGAGTTCAGTTGGTAGCATGGGCCTGACATGCTCAAGGCCCAGGGTTTGATCCATTAAGCCAGGTATACTAGGTATGGCGAGGTTAGCCCAGGCTAGTAATCCCAGCAGTTAGGCGATAGAAGCAAGAAGATGAGAGGTTCACATGAACTAGACTGAGAGCTGGAGACCAATCTGGGCTACAATGATAAGTTCAGCTCACATCGGCATAAAGATAACAATGTAGATCCTATTCATTTCTTCAGATCTTAAACACTTTTTATCGGCCCATAAATATATTCTGAGCCCTAAGCACTGTTCCTACTGACTAGATCTGCCTCATAGGAGAGCGGGTTGACATGTAGATGAGAAAGACTCTGTGAACTGTGCTAACAATGAGTTAACTATAGGGAGTCAAAATCTTGACCCTAATGTTTTTTCCATTAAACATCTAAATGTTTATCAGCCATAAACTATTTCCCATGTATCCCAGAATTTGTATATTACCTCTTCAGCCCAATTCTGTTATACCCAGCTAAGGTGTCCACTCTGGTGCTGACAGGCTTTCCCATGTATCCCAGAATTTGTATATTACCTCCTCAGCCCAATTCTATTATACCCAGCTAAGGTGTCCACTCTGGTGCTGACAGGCTTTCCCATGTATCCCAGAATTTGTATATTACCTCTTCAGCCCAATTCTGTTATACCCAGCTAAGGTGTCTACGCTTGTGGCTTCCTCACACCCACCCCGGAACAAAGCTGTTCCTTTTTTCTTTGCTCCCTTCTTCCCAGACAGGATCATGCTGTGTAGCCCAAATTGCCCTTCCTTGCCCCATGCTGGAGTGAGGGGGTGTCACAGGCTTGCGCTATTTCTCATTTTCATGAGCTATACTGTTGCTTCAGGAATCTTTCTGGAATAAGTGCTTTGACACCAGTGGAAGTGGAAGAGAGGAGCTGTCACAGGTGGTCTGAAACCAGGACGGCTCCTGAAATGCCTCTGTCCTGGGTGCAGTTTGCGTCTTCATTTTTATATTCTAAAACCTTAAGGTGGATCAGGCAAGGAAGTGAGGTGTTACCAAAGCCTCCCTGGCACACAGGTTGTTAGAGCAAAGACACCATTTCATTCCAGGTACCAAGTGAAGCACACTTGGCAAATAGGCAGTGTAAGCAGTGTGTCTAACAAACCACTAAATAAAGCAACAAATCAGCATCGAATAACTGTTCTTTTTTTTTTTTTTTTGGTTTTTCGAGACAGGGTTTCTCTGTGTAGCCCTGGCTGTCCTGGAACTTACTCTGTAGACCAGGCTGGCCTTGAACTCAGAAATCCACCTGCCTCTGCCTCCAGAGTGCTGGGATTAAAGGCGTGCGCCACCACGCCCGGCTCGAATAACTGTTCTTTTTCTACCATAAACTACTTCACCATTTGACCTACTGTATTCAAACTTCCTCTGTATCAGCTTGAGTTTTTCCAAACTTCGTGGGAAATTTTATGAGCAGAAATGAAGTTTTGTGATAAACTATACCAAAGGCTTGTGCCTTCCTTTGTCTGTTTGTTCAATTGAAAAGGGTGTGTTCCGGTGCTGGTGAGATGGCTCAGCAGGTAAGAGCACCAACTGCTCTTCCAAAGGTCCTGAGTTCAAATCCCAGCAACCACATGGTGGCTCACAACCATCCGTAACAAGATCTGATGCCCTCTTCTGGAGTG
>NC_034606.1:65194713-65209874 GCF_900095145.1 Mus pahari | reverse complement strand
GAGGAGGAGGAGGAGGAGGAGGAGGAGGAGGGAGGAGGAGGAGGCCTAGTTTCCCCAGCCTGCTCATCCCTCTCCCTGAGATCACCTCTGTTTCTGGATGCTTGGAGGTGAGCTGCAGATGGAGCCCTTCAAGCTACCTGGGCACTGACTATCCTGAATGCTCATTCCTGTAAGACAGATTCCTGTAAGCCTCTTTCCCAGCCTCTCCCAGCCCTGCAGCCCCCAAACCTGGACTCGGGTTCAAAGGTAACTAGGGTCCCGGGGAAGCCTGGCAGCTTCCGAGCTACTGCACCCACAGTCCTCTGCTCTGAGGCCGGCCATCTTGTGCCCCGCTCGCTCATGGCCCTCTGTCCTCTCTGGGACACACCACCCTCTGACCTCCTTCTTCGACTGGCCTTTCCCCTGCTGTACTCTCTGCCCTCCTGCCCACATGCTCTTGCCCTGAGAGCTCTGTAGCTTCCCCCTGGAACCTTTCCAGACCTGTTTCCTCTTCATAGCATCATCTTCGCTCTGTTTCTGGGTTCTGGCCTACATCTCTGTGCTGTGGACAAACCCATCTCCCTCTTTGGACATAGAGGAGATGCTGTGTCTCCCCAAACCCCAATCCCTACGTGCACAGGACAGGTCTCTGCGTGTATAGTGCCACAGTGGACAGTGGGACAGTGGTGGATGATGGGAGAGATTCAGACAACATGGGGCACATATGACCAAAAAAACAAAACAAAACAAAACAAAAAACCCAAAACAAAACAAAAAGCAAAAAAAAAAGAAATCCTCATTCTTCATCTTGATTGAATTTTTTTAAAGACTTATTTTATGTATGAGTCTTCAGACACACCAGAAGAGGGCATCAGATCTCACTACAGATGGTTGTGAGCCACCATGTGGTTGCTGGGAATTGAACTCAGGACCTCTGGAAGAGCAGCCAGTGCTCTTAAACTCTGAGCCATCTCTCCAGCCCCATCTTGAATTTTTTATTATGTTTACCTATCTATGCGTTCTTGGTGTGCACGTGTGTGCATGAGGGCATGCGTGTGGCAGGCAGGGGACAACTCGCGGGAATCTATCCACTCTTCCTACCATGTGAGTTGCAGGGATTGAATGTAGGTGGTCCGCTGGGCAGCAAACGGCTTCACCCTCTCAGCCATCTCGAAAGCCCGCTAAGGATTTGCAGGCTGCGTCTCAACTGAGGTCAACTCAGTTGACTCGGGTTAAGTGGATGCCGACCTTGTTCTGTCTTTGAATAACAGATAAATGAGTTGACTTAAAAATTTGTTCATTTGTACTTTCATGTCACCTGCGCTATTCGCTGCCTTCTACCCACGGCCCTGCCCAGCAGGCAGGAGGAAGGTCAGCAAAGCTGCTGATAAGAGGAGTATAAAGAGGGCTCGCTCCATGGCAAGGGGACAGTGGTCTACTCTCTCCACAACATGTTGCGCTTCCTGGTGTTTGCTTCCCTGGTCCTGTGTGGTAAGTGGGTCATTGGGCCCAAGTTCTGAGGGAGGGGGACTTGAGCAGGGAGGGTCAGAAAGTCTCTAAGCCCGGGCTGGCTCTTTATCTCAGAGGAAGGCAGGAAGCTGTGCGCGCGTCAGTGTAGCAAAAAACCTTACTCTCCTGGAGCAAAGGCCAGGCTGAGACGCACTGCCTGGCCATGCAGGAGGTTGAGTCAAGAGGCAGAGAAGGAGCCCCTTGGGAGGTCCCCACCAGCCTCCTTGGCTGCAAGGTGCCCAGATTGGATGCGCACTGCTCTTGGAGAATCCTCCCGAAGCCCCAGAGGGGTTTCCTCCAGCTGAGCGGTGACCTTGAGTGGGGACGCGCCTAGGTGCCAGGGGGACCCTAGCCTAGTGGTTTGGGTAGAACTTCCATGGCAAGGCAGAGTGACACCCCAGACACCCCAGAGGAGAAGAAAGTGCTCTGAGGCACTGTTTTCAAAAGAGGCAAAAGGGGCGCAGACGACTCAGAACTGGGCCCCTCAGCGTTTTGGGGGAGAGCAGTGCATCTGCAGACAAAGCTTACAGTCTTCACAGAGTAGCTGCCGTTCCCCCCCCCCCTGCCAGACCCATGCTTAGTCATCACTCGCTCTCTGCCCCACAAAGGACACAGTACCGAGGACGTTCCAGAAACTAACGCCCGCGTGGTTGGAGGGACTGAAGCCCGGAGGAACTCTTGGCCGTCTCAGGTGGGTGTTGCTTTAGCCCAGGCTTTTACCCAAACAAGAGATGCTGTGCATCACACACCTTAAAAAAATTGTATTTTACGTGTATATGTGTTTTTATCAGCGGCAGCTCACTTTGCTGTCTAACTCTAGATTTTAACCATGTGTGGAACAAGACTGAGGTGGGAGTCTAAATACAAAAGATTAGGGGGAGATGAATTTATACACCAGTCATGTGGTCATAGACTCTCAAATGTGTGCGTGTGTGCGTGTGTGTGTGTGTGTGTGTGTGTGAGAGAGAGAGAGAGAGAGAGAGAGAGAGAGAGAGACAGAGACAGACAGACAGACAGACAGACAGAAGGACAGACACAGACAGAGACACAGACAAAGTGCCAGACTGCCACAGCACAGAAGGTTGCTAACCTTCCACCGTGTTTGTGGTGTGGCCTTTCATGTTTCTGCCGCTCTGCTGTATGCTGCATACCATGCAGGCGCCAACCCCTCAGCCCACTCACTGGGTCTCTCCGGACTACACCTCCCGTCTCACCAGTGCATGCTGGGAACCCCGATGCTTTCCAGGCATCCAGGCTTCTGTTGTTTGCTGACAGGGTCTGGCCCCCGACGCCCTAGCTGGCCTGAGACTGGCGGTGCAGACCAGGCTGCTGCTGCTGAACACACGGCTGCTGCTGCCTCTGCCTCCCAAGTGCTGAGAGGAACACGCCAGGCTTTTACATGGGTCTTGAGAATTCCAACTCAGGACGTTGGGTTTGCGTAGCGAACGACTTCACCTGTGACTCAAACTCCGTTTCTTCTTTCTGTAAACCAGGGACTTAAATCCAGGACCTTGGTCATGCCTGGAAAATGCTTTTTCTCTGCGTTACACCCTCACCCCACAAACTGCTTTTGTTATTCCTGCAACGGCTATGTGCCAGGTGGATCCGAGAGGCTCCACACACCCTAAATCATACCTGCGTCCACCTGTCCATAGCGTGTGTCCCAGATGGCACAGACTCGCATGGGCACCATGTTCCTTTGGCTTATGTTAGCACATCCTTTGGACTTGGCTCTGTGCAGATACAGACGCATAAGGCAGGTACGTCGGCTACTCAACAGCCATACTTCCAGATGAATCTGTGCTAGTTCAGTTAAACTCACATCAGTTTGAGCCCCAATTTTCAGTAGTTCTATTGTATAATATGAGAAAACACAAACTGATTTTTTTTAAAAAATGAATTTTCCACTGTCATTTCCAAGTATTCCCTGAGGTGAGAGGCCAGGGTATTTCTTTTCTTTTTTTATTTTTATTTTTATTTTTGTTTTTGTTTTTGTTTTTTGTTTTTTTTTTTCTGGACAGGGTTTCTCTGTGTAGCCCTGAAGGTCCTGGAACTCACTTTGTAGACCAGGCTGGTCTCAAACTCAGAAATCTGCCTGCCTCTCAGATTTTGTTTTAGATTTGTCAGGGTATTTCTTGTGCGTGTTTCAAGACAGGGTCTTTCTGTGTAGCCATGGCTATTCTGGAACTCACTCTGTAGACCAGGCTGGCCTCAAATTTAGAGAGATCCACCTGCCTCCGCCTCTGCTTCCTGAGTGCTGGGATTAAAGGTGTGTGCAGCCACTGCCCAGCAAGGGTGTTTCTTGAAGACACCGAGGAGAGGACCCTGGCGCCCTAAATTGGCTTCAGCGGTGGTGCAATGCCTTGGTTACCTTTGGAAAGGAGCTGATAAAAGCCCAGGGCAACAACCCGTGGGAAAGATTCCGAAGGCACGGTGTGAACCCTCACTTTCCCACAAGTGTAGCAAATGAGACTTTCCAGCTAACCCCAGAAACAACTAGATGGCTTCTCTGAGCAACTGTGGGCAGAGCGGCAGAACAATCGGCAGGGGTAGGTGATAGGTTTGCTATCCCTAGCCCAGAAAGTTAGAGAATGTTTTGAGTGGCATCAGAAAGTTTAGATGGGGGCTGGTGAGATGGCTCAGCAGTTAAGAGCACCGACTGCTCTTCCGAAGGTCCTGAGTTCAAATCCCAGCAACCACATGGTGGCCCACCCCCACCCCCCACGTAATGAGATCTGACTCCCTCTTCTGGAGTGTCTGAAGACAGCTACAGTGTACTTACAAATAATAAATAAATAAAAAGAAAGTTTAGACGGTGATACCAACCCACCCCCACTCTCTTCCTCCTTGACTAGATTTCCCTCCAGTACCAGTCCGGAGGATCATGGTACCACACCTGTGGCGGGACCCTCATCCGACGCAACTGGGTGATGACTGCTGCTCACTGTGTGGACAGGTAAGGAAAACAGAGCCGGGTTCCTGAGCCCACGGAGGAAGTGACTGAGCCTTCTGGAAGAATACCTAGTTTGAGCTTCTCAGGACAGTGTCTGGGTATCATTTGAGGGGACAGTATAGAGAAAGCACAAGTTGTGCGCGTGTGTGTGCATGCACACGTGTAACCTACAAGTTACCTCTGGTCAGCTTAATAAACTGAAAATGTCCAGCTGACTGCCTCTTCTCTGCCTCCTCAGCTGGTAGCTTCAGGGAATGAGAGCGCTTGCCCTGCCTCACCTTCAAACCCGATTTGTTCTCTGTCTAGGCTTGAGAATCTCAGTTCCCACCCCAGGGTTAAACTGCTAGTCCATTCTCACACTTTCCTCTGAGTGGGAAAGGAGGTCCCTCAAGCTTCCCTCTCTCTCCAGCCCCATGACTTATCGAGTGGTCGTCGGAGATCACAACCTGAGCCAGAATGACGGCACTGAGCAGTATGTGAGCGTGCAGAAGATCGTGTCACACCCCTACTGGAACAAGAACAACGTGGTTGCAGGGTAAGCTGGGGAGGCTAAACTGGGGCAGGGATGCCTGGCCACCAGGTCTCTGTCTCCTTTACTTGCTCGCCACGGCATAGAGGGATTGACTGAAACTTCATCTGTGGCTTTTGTACCCTGGATTGTTAAGTAGTGGGTTGCACTCGGGAGAGATTCCCGTGTCCTGCAGAAGAGCACGTGCTGGATTCTCACCCAGGACCAGGAGCACTCGGACTGGGGACGGCTTGAGGGCGCAGGAAGAGTTCTGGGTTGGTCTCATGTGGGCGTGTCTGCTCAACCGGACCCCATGAGGACTTCTCTCTGTTTAACGTCCCTGTTTTTCTGGGGATGGGAATTTGGTTCAGTTTTGGGTTTTTGAGACAGGCTCTTATGGAACTCAAGCTGGACAAAAACTCATGGTATAGTGGGGGCTGCTAGCTTGGGCGGGATTCTAAGTTTTGGGATTCTAGGAATACACCATCACCTGACATCACTCAGAACATTCTGGAACTTTCTGGGCTAGTGAGAGCAAACAGTCATTAATCACTTTATGAACTATACTTCATCTGGACAAAGAAATTTTGTTTGGTTTTGGTTGGAGAAGGAACCCTGGCCCTTCAACATACCAGGAGGATCAGGAGTTCAAAGTCATTATCAACAGTTAGAATAAAAAGATAGCCTGGGCTCAAAAATACCTAACCCCCTGTCTGAATAAATAAAATAAAATAATAAGGCAAAAGCCGGGGACATAATTCAGTGGCAAAGTCCCCTGTGACAAGCACTAGAAAAAACATGGTGGCCAGTGAACGAGCTGGTGGTTCAAGTTTGTAATCCCAGTCTAATACTGGCCTATATGTGTGAGACCCTGAGTTTAATGCTCCCACCACAAAAGAATAAAAAGGCATTTTATTCTGTAGAGTTCATAGGGAGGGATTCAAGTAATTGGTATAATTCTGACAGATGTCTCAGAATCTTACCTGTTTGAGAACTCTAGCAGAACGCTGCTTTTTTGTATATATCTATAAATGGGTTTGGCTCTGTTCACCAAAGCACAGCCAGACTGCAATTCCAACATTCTACCAGAAGATGCTGCTGTTGCACGTCTAATGTCCTGCAGCTCAACTTCTTCCAAGTTTGCCCCCTCCGTGTGTGTGTGTGTGTGTGTGTGTGTGTGTGTGTGTGTGTGCACGCGCGCGCGCGCGCGCGTGTGTTTTTCTGTGGGCACCTGATATGGGTGCTTAGAACTGAACTTGGGTCCTCTGAATGGCAGACCTTATCAGGTAAGTGAGCTGCCATCTTTCCTCCTGCAGCTATGACATCGCCCTGCTGCGCTTGGCCCAGAGTGTTACACTCAATAACTATGTCCAGCTGGGTGTTCTGCCCCAGGAGGGAACCATCCTGGCTAACAACTCGCCCTGCTACATCACAGGCTGGGGAAGAACCAGAAGTAAGTCATCCACACTCCCACCACCCCCAACCACTGAGGTTTGGTGTCCAGGGCATCTTCTTCGGTGGTCCTAGGCAGTACAGCCCGGGACCTACGACCTAGGGAACTAAAGGTCAAGTCTCCGATACATTAAAGGAAGAGGAGATGAGACAGTTGAGTCAGAGGTCGCTGCACCTCCGCAGACTGAGTCGGAATAAACACACTAGGTGGCTGTAGATGCAGGTCACAGGAGAGGTCTCTGCTGTCCGTACATCACCATGGGATGGTTTCAGGGGATAAGCTGGTAGGGCTGGGGACAGAGCGGGCCAGGGAGGTGGGAACCTCAGTGTCACCGAGAAGACACAAGGCAGGGGGTGGCACCAGGTGCTGCTTTGAGGACGACAGATCAAGTTTCCATTGTCCCTCACGAGCTCTTCTTAAAAATCGTCCGTTTTTATCGTTTTTAACGTGTGTGAGTCTTTTCGTGTGTGAGGTGCAGGGTCTGCAGGGTTTAGAAGATGACTGCTAGGAACTGAGCTCAGGTCCTCTGCAGGAGCAGTAAGGGCTCTTAATGGCTGAGCCATCTCTCCAGCCCCTGAACTAAATAAACTCTTAGGAAGCAGAAAAAGCCTGCGGTGGTGCTGACCTCTGACCCCAGCACTCAGGGGATCTCTGTGAGTTTAAGTCCAGTTGGTCCCGTGTAGTGAGTTCCAGGATAGCTATGGCTACATAGTAAGACCCTGTCTCAAGAAGAAGAAGAGAAGAAGAGGAGGGGGGGAAGGAGAGGAGGAAGAAAAAGAAGAGGGGGAGGGGGAGGGGGAAGAGAGGGAATAAGATACTGCTGCCTGAGAGGCTGAAATAGGGAGACTGGGAGTTTGAGACTAGCCTGGCATTATAATGAGGCCCCATCCCAAAAGAAGGAAAGGAAGAGAGGCAGGAGGGGGAGGGAGGGAGGGAGGGAGGACCGGATGGCTACAATGCCTCCTCTGCTCTGCAGTTTTGTGGGGCTTCTACTGTAAGCAGCACAGCAGGCAGAATTGTTGTGGAGACCATGCTATGGGTGAAAGCAAGCAATTGCAGCCCTGGGGTTGAGTGTCTGGGAACAGTGAAGCTGTAGCTACCACCCACAGAGGAGAGAGAGGGACCCATGACCTGCAACAAGCTGGCAGGAGCTGGACCCACGTTCAGGTCAGGAGATCTTGGGAAGGAGTCTTCCCTGCACTGACTTCCGATGTGAAATCCCATTCAGCCAATGGGCAGCTGTCCCAGACCCTGCAGCAGGCATACCTGCCCAGCGTGGACTATAGCATCTGCTCCAGCTCCTCTTACTGGGGCTCCTCTGTGAAGAACACCATGGTGTGTGCTGGTGGAGACGGAGTCCGCTCTGGATGCCAGGTAAGTGCACGAAGGGGTGAGCCCCAAGGGTCTTCACTGGACACCCCCCGCCCTTTACACTCTCTCTGTTCCTCACCTGCTCTTGCCCCTGTGGACAGACTCAGCTTCCTACTCTATCACAGAACCTCCAAGTTCCAAGTGGGAGGGGACATGAGAGTTCCTCGCTCAATATCAGTACTTCAAAAGCTGCAGTGTGGCCTGACCTGCCTGTACCTCCTTGTGTATTCTTTAGGAGTTGCTTGTGACCTATATTCTTTTCATGGTAGCGAGGGGCCAGGCCTTTGGGGACCGTGGCAGTTAACTGTCTGGCAGGTAGTCTCAGCCCCATCAGTCCTTTTTGTTACACTTTACCACTGTTGCACTTTACCCTGGGGCTGGCTCGCAGGAGGGGGTGCAGGTGGGAACCGCAGAGGAGCCTGCACTGAGCAATCTTATAATCTTTCTTATGCAGTGCACAGGCTTCTCTATTTAGACAAGATCAAGCCACATTACAGGTTGCTCAGAGCAGTTCAGCCGGTGCACGTGGCCGTGGCGTGTGTGTGTGTGTGTGTGTGTGTGTGTGTGTGTGTGTGTGTGTGACACAGGAAGCGGTGGGGGAGGGGTGCTGGGATACAGAGATGGCAAATGAAGGAGCCAGGAGCATCGAGGCAGGCGTTGTAACATTGTGGCTAAACGTTTTGATAAAGGCAGACTGGCATGGAGGCCCCCAACACCTCCTTCTCCTGCAGCCAGGAAAGTTTAACCTTCCAGGAGACAGGGAAACCTGCAGGGAGTCCCAAAGGTTAAGTAGAAAGAAATCGGAGTGAAATGGAGGTAAAGTCATTCAAAAGAAGTTCTCTCTTTGAATGAAGAGCACAGACAAAGACCTGAGGCTGAGAACACCCAGGGACTGGTCTTTCCCTTCAGCTAGGACAGAGCTGGGATCAGAAGCTCGCAAGCCATACCCAGCCTACTGACTGGTTCTGCATGGACCACGAGCTACTGACGATGGCTATACCCTTTTGAAATGGTGGTTGCTGTTGTTGTCGTTGTCGTTGTTTTAAGAATCAGAAGGATAGCATTTCAGCTGGGAGGCACATGACATAAGCATAAAGTCCTGGGTTCCATCATCGGTGCTCCATGGATGGAATCCCCCGAGGTGTGGAGGTGCATACCTCTAACCCCCAGGGATGCAGAGGGCGGGGGGGGGGCTCTCAGAATAGCAAGGTCATCTCGGGCTACAAAGCCAAGGCCAGCCTGGGATACCCGAGGTGCTATCTTGAAAACAGAAAAGAAAAGAAAAAAAAAAAATCAAACCGACACAGCTTGGGAGAGAAAGCCAGGTGAGAACCCTCACCCCAAGGAAAAGTTGCAGAGTAATGAGAGAGGGGTGGGTTGGGGAAGGTCCACAAGAACATAAATGCTTGAATTCTTCAGGGCTGGGTGGAAGAGAGAAAAAACACCCAGACCGGTAACAGGCAATAAGGATCTGCAAAACCTGGGGAAGACCAGCAGGCAGGTCATTCCATAGCTGGAGTTTTGATGAAAGAGCTCTGTGGCTACTAAGTGGCTAATCTGGTAACTGTCTGTAGAATGTGGGGACAGACACACAAGGGCAGGTAAGGGTAAGAAGGCATTCGTCAGGGACCCTTGGATGGGGGAGAGGGACAGACACAATCTGGTGACATTAGAAACAGAAGTCACAGACAGGTGGGTCTTTAATGGGGAAGAAAATCGAGGGTAACAATAGGCAGAGAAGATTTCTTGGAGAGTGAGGAGGGCGGATAATGGATGGACCATGATCCTAGTAAAAAAAGGGAGAGCTGGAAGCCAGAGGCCAGCCAGCTGGACATGGCTTTAACTGGGGGTGGGGGTGGGGGACCATGGGGGCGTTCCCTGACCGTGGGCAGGTTTGCGAACTGGGCAGCCGCAGGTTGGCGGGTGTTCTATTTTATTGCTTCTGGTTACTCATGAACTAGGAAATCAACTTGACTGCAAAAAAGGAAAGTGCAAAGGTTGTACAAGCGTGGATAGCTACGGTGAACCGGAAAGGGTTACCCTTCGAGAGGGCGAGCTTGGCTTACGCTTCCCTCACAGTTCCTTGGATAACTAACATGAACCGGAAAGGGTTACCCTTCAAGACAGGGAGCTCGGAATAGGCTTCACTCACTCTTCCCAGGGTAACTCACGTGAACCCGAAATGGTTATCTTTTGAGCCCTCGAGTTTGGCACACGCTTCGCTCACGCACTCTGCCTAGGATAACTAAGGAAACATGAACCGGAAAGGGTTCTCCTTCCGCTCACTGTTCCTCCGTAGACCTAGTTAAAAGGGATGGGTCAACTCCAGGCTGGGTTTTCTGCTTCACTGGCCACAGCTCGGGAATGCGGCTTGATTACAAGGTCCCAGCTTTGTGAAAGAGGAAGAGAACTTAGCCTGAGGCTGGTGCAGGTCACTGCAGGTCGGAAGGAGCAAAGGGATTTTTGTGAAACCAAAGAACTACAGGAAGTAAAGGAGCCACTGCTTTTGCAATTTTCCTTGTTAAAACTTAGACTAAAAAACAAAACAAAACAAAACTAGGATGCTGGGCGTGGTTACTTTAATCCCAGCACTTTGGAGGCAGAGGCAGGTAGACTTTAGGGTTCAAGGCCAGCCAAGGGCTACAAGGTAAGACCCTGTCTCGAAATGAAAACAATTAATAATAGTAATAATAATACCTTAAGAGACAGACAGACTAATGCATAGTACAACCTTCTCTAGGTCTTCAGCAGCCAGCCACCCCGTCACTCCTCAAGTCTAGCCTGACCACATTCACACATCTCTGCTTTAGAAAGAGAGAGAGAGAGAGAGATCTAGGTCTTCAGCAGCCAGCCACCCCGTCACTCCTCAAGTCTAGCCTGACCACATTCACACATCTCTGCTTTAGAAAGAGAGAGAGAGAGAGAGAGAGAGAGAGAGAGAGAGAGAGAGAGAGAGAGAGATTTTATTTCTCCAAACTGATAAGTCTTTGAAACGAACATGTTTCTGAATCCTTTCATACTGAAGATCCCCCAGATAATGGGCCTGAGGTCTTCAGAGTCCTAAGTGAGCCCAGTTCTCCTCAGGCAGGATTCAACGGGTCTCAGTCTGTACATCTACACTGGGTTCTTCCCGGCTTCCCCTCCTGACCCAACTCCTCAGTCACACACACACACCCGCTCCCCCCCCCCCCCCCCGTCTCTCCCAGCTTCCCTCTCATGTCAATTAGCATAATGCAATAGTATTATACAGACTCCGTTCTCTTCTGTTCCATTAGCTCTGAAATACTCTCAAAACATTAGTGGTGGGGCGCGGGGGTGGAGAGATGGCTTGCACGGCAGCTCAGCCTTCCCTAATTTCAGTTCCAAGAGATCTGACACCCTCTTCTGACCTCTGTGGACACCAGACATGCACATAGTGCACAGATACACAAACAGGCAAAACATTCACGCACAGAATGTAAATCTTTGTTTCCCCTCCCCCTTAGTTTGTCAGGCTATGGGTAGAGTGGTTTAGGTGTCTTTACTTGAAGACAGAGTCACGCTTTCCTAAGCAGCTGGGTCCCAGTGTGTTCTGTAAGGATTCGCTGCGGTTGAGCTCTTCGGCCACTTCCACTGGTTCTTCTTTTTGTGAGTGTTTACATGTGTGTGCAAGAGTAGGCATCGGGTCTCACCACATAGCCCTGGCTATCCTGGAACTCACTCTGTATAGCGGGCTGGCCTCCAATTCATAGAGATCGGCCTGCCTCTGCCTCCACCTCCTGAGTGCTGGGACTAAGTGTGCACGCCACCGCAGACCGACTTCTAATGTCATTCTTCGGTGTTGTCCACCTTTACTCTTGAGCCAATGTCTCTTACCACCCTGTAAGTCACAGAAGAAGCTGGGATCTAGGATCTGCCTGTTTCTGCCTCCCAGCACTGAGCCTATAAGTGAACGATACTATCCAGGGATTTTTTACTTTAAAATCTGGGTTCTGAGGATCAATTTCAGGCCTCTGTGCTTGCTTTAAACTGAGCTGTCTCCTCAAATTCCTCTTCTTTTTAAGTTCAATTTTTTAAAGATGTATTTATTTATTTTATGTATATGAGTATACTGTAGCTGTACAGATGTTTGTGAGCCATCATGTGGTTGCTGGGAATTGAATTCAGGGCCTCTGCTTGCTCTGGCCCTACCCTCTCTGGCCCAAAGATCTATTTATTGTTTTATGTAAGTACACTGTAGTTGTCTTCAGACACACCAGAAGAAGGCATTAAATCTCATTATGCATGGTTGTGAGCCACCATGTGGTTGCTGGTATTTGAACTCAGGACATTTGGAAGAGCAGTCAGTTCTCTTAACCACTGAGCCAACTCTCCAGCCCTTACATTTAATTTTTATTGATGCTGGACATATTCCTCATGTTGGCAAATGAGACTATGCGTGAATAGAACAGTCATTCGTTGCATTATCACAGTTCCCTCTCCAGAGGGCACAACTTTCAGCTAATTTTTTTTTTTTTTTTTTTTTTTTTTTTTTTTTTGCTTAGAAACTCTCTGTGTAGCTCAAACTGGTCTGGAACTCACAGACTTCTAAATTCTAGGATTACAGGCATGGGCTGCTATGTCCAGCCCAGATGATCATTTGAGATCTGCCTACATATTGTAAATATATTGACATATAATTTACACACACCCACATTACACACACACGTTGGGGCTACAGAGATGGCTCAGCCATCAAGAGTGTTTCCTGTTATTCCAGAGAACCAGAGTTCAGTTCCTAGCACCTACATCAGGTTGCTTACAAGCTACCAGCTCCTGTAACTCCAGACCCAGAGGATCAAACTTTCTTTGGCCTCTTCAGGCACATACACATAATTAAAAATTAAAACTAAAATTAGCCAGGTATGGAGGTTCATGCCTCAAAATTTTTTTTAATTAAAAGTAAATGTATGTGTGGGCATTGTGGATGTGTCTGGCACCAGCAGAAGCCAGAGAAGGGGAGAGATCCCCTGGACCCAGAGTTAAGACAGTTGGAACCCATCATGTGGGTGCTGGGAACAGAACCTGGACTCTCTGCAAGAGCTTAACTACTGGATCAACTCTCCAGGCCCTTCAAGGCCCTGCCTAAAGAGCAAGCGGGATGGGAGAGAAAAGAAGAGAGAGAGGGAGAAGTGGGCATGAGCTTAGCCTGTGTGAAGCCATGGGGTTAGGTTTCTAGCCTCGCCACAGCAATAGCAGCAAGCATTGCAGCCTGCCCACCCCCAGGAGGCAGACGACCCAGGTCAGTTCCAGAACCCACCATGGAAGGAGAGAGCCAACTCCTGAAAGTTGTCTCCTGAAACCTGCCCTGCAGGAGGAGCAGCAGAGCTCTAAAGCCAGGCAGCCCACCCCGCGCAGCCCTGAGAGCCACTTCAGACCTCCCTTTGCAGCCACACAATCCGAGTCTCTCCCCCCCCTCTAAACATTTGTCCTTCATAGTGCTCATTCACGCCCTGCCTTGGGTTATGGTTCCCGGATTTGTTTAAGTCTCCCCCACACTACGAATTATGCGACTGTCTCCCTACTATATTTCCTCTCCACAAGGGTGCACAGAACTTTACATTCTCCCTTCCTTCCTTCCTTCCTTCCTTCCTTCCTTCCTTCCTTCCTTCCTTCCTTCCTTCCTTCCTTTTTTTCCTTTCAGTGTGTCTCTGTATCCAGGTGCACAAGTGGGAAGGGAGTGAGCTGCATTTTTGAGTTCTGTTGTTCTTCCCCGGCAGGGTGATTCTGGGGGACCCCTCCACTGCATGGTGAACGGCCAGTACGCTGTCCACGGAGTGACCAGCTTTGTGTCCAGCATGGGTTGTAATGTCTCCAGGAAGCCCACCGTCTTCACCCGTGTCTCTGCTTATATTTCCTGGATGAATAATGTGAGTCCTTTAAAATGATGGGTTGAAATTCTCTGGCGATCCAGGCGCTGGCTGGGCTAGGCAGGAAAGCCCAGGCTGGATATATTCCTCCTGATTCCCTTCTCTCCCTCCACAGAGGCTCTCTCCATGACAGCACAGCCGGGCAGAGCTCCCTTCACAAGGGCCAGGAGCACACCTCGCAGTGCAGTTTATAGTTTATTCTATGCAGAACCAAGCACATACACTGCTCCCCTGAGTCAAAGCCAAGGGAAGGTTAGCCCCAGAAAGGCCTGACCCCATCACCCGACTCTCCCTTAAGCTCCTCCCCATTTTCACTTGTGAAAAATGTCTTACCGCCTTAAAGTCCCGAGGAAGAGTCAGGTGAGGCTGCCTGGCTGTTCTAGTAGTTGAGCCACATGAGAGATGTCACAGATGTCACAGTGCCTTCCCGCCGGCCATCAGACACATTCTGATGTCCTCGGTCCATGAATCTTGGCTTGCAGCCATTCTAAGACCCATCCTTGCTTGTCTTGGCATACACTGATCTTGTTGATCTTGTCGTGTGAAAACTACTCTCTCTGTGACCATCCCATAATCCCAGCGCCACACCCAAGCAGAAACCTTGAGGAAACAAGAGGACAGGGTTACTGACTGAACATGCTGTCTTTTCTTCAGGTCATTGCCTCCAACTGAACATCTTCCCAAGTCCAGTGGCCTCCCCAAGATGGTTCTTAGCTTTGCAATGAGACCTGAAGTAAGCAAGGAGTTAGGGCTGGGATTATCGCTCGGTGGCTGGCCGGGCACTTGTCTAATATGTGCAAAGCCTTGGGCTCCATCCCTAATACTGCAACAGGGGCAGGGGGTGCTGCTGGTGTCTTGGATCTCCAGTATCTGGGGCAAAGGTGGGGGGTAATGAAAAACAACTCAGATTACTGAACCAGATACAGAAAGGCAAATAAAACTCAACGTGTTATCATACTGTGTGTTCACATTTATAATTAAGCCCCCTTAAATACAGTCCTGGGACTAAGAAGGGGTTCACCGCATCCATGGCCTGGCTCTTCCTTTTGCTCTGTATTTAGAACAAGTGCTCATTCCAAGATCCTGGATGACAGGATGCCCTAGAGATAGGGGATTAGGAGGTCAGAAGGCAGCAGCAACAATGTAGGCGGGCCAGGGAGGAGAAAAGATACTAAATAAAGAGAGGAAATGGTCAAGAGGAAGACAGAGACCAGAAAGGAAGAGGCCACGGTTCGGGGCTAGAGTTAAGCATGAATCGGCATTTTACTGCTGGGACTAAAATAGGCAGCCAGATCTGGGGCTCCAGAAACCAAACACGACTGGGAAGAAGATAAGGCTGCTGTACCCTGGTCAGGGCTCCCTGTGTCAAGAATGGCCCGGGAGAAACGAACGGGAACTGAAAGGAGAAGTTCTGGCTGGTGAGAAGCAGCTTTTCCCAGCAATCACCAAAGACCAGACAAGAGGGACTGGAGTAATAGACGACATGGGGCGGGGTGGGGG